>NW_017307977.1:188804-203138 GCF_000935625.1 Nanorana parkeri
ACCAATTGGTTGCTACTGGTTTCTGCAATTTATACAACTTTAATAAATAAATCTGAAAGGGTGGTCACCTGGGGATTTAAACTCTCAACCATTTTATGTTTATGGTCAGTAGCATACACCCCACGCCACTGGCTCAGTTGGTGGGCGGGGCCAAAACCAGAGCTTTGATATCATTGCCTACCAGACAATTAGTGGTTTAATGGTCACCCATTGTATTTAATCGCTGCCATTAGACCTAGGATAGCCTCCCACTTGACTCAGTTACTTTCAAGAGTCCATTACATTGAACCAAAGGACACCATCTCAACTACCTGCAAGGTTCAAAAACCCAGAGCCACCAATATGATAGGCTACCTAGTCTGAAAGCCAATTGGTTAATAAATAAATCTGAAAATGTGGTCCCCGGGGGATTTGAACTCACAACCATTTTATTTTTGTGGTCAGCAGCATACACACAATGCCACTACCTCAGATGGGGGGTGGGGCCCAAACCAGAGCTGTGATATCATTATACACCATTCAAATTGTGGATTAATGGTCAAACAGCCTCCAAAAAACTATTCCTTCTGGTTAAACTCTACTTTCAAGAGTCCATTGCCTTGAAATAAAAGATGCCCTCTACCTGCACAGTGCAATAACCCAAAGCAATCAATATGAAGCGCTACCTAGTCTAAAGCCGATAGGGTTCCATTGGTTTCCGCAGTTTATACAACTTTAATAAATAAATCTGAAACAATGATCATATGGGGATTTGAACTCATAATCATATTATCATTGGGGTTAGCAGCACATACACAACACCACCACCTCAGATACAGGGCTGGGAGTTAAAACCAGAGCTGTGATATCAATGCTTGCCATATAATTAGTGGATTCATGGTGTTACATTGCTGCCATAAGACCTAGAACAGGATCCCACTTGGCCTCCTAAAGGCTCTTTGCCTTCTGATTAAACTCTACTTTCAAGAGTCTAACTGGTGCTTGTTTTTCTGCGAGGCAACTTGACCTCTTCCAACTTGCCAGGTCACCCTATATCCCCTTGCCATGGTAAGGTGCACCTATCTTTGGCATTTCATTCACATCTCCCTGGACAGCCAGGTCATATGGCTGGAGTTTACACTTCACTGAGGTTTCATTCACATGGTGCCAACCTCACAGATCGTTGAGGAGCAGGTCCATTCATTCTTTAATGCTTCACCAAGTTATTGCTACAAGAGATGCCCCTTCATGGCTTGAGTGTATGTCACTGAGGGTTCATTCACACGGTGCCAACCCCATAGTTCTTTGGTGAGAAGGTCTCCTCCTTAACCTCTCACCAGGTTTTTGTGACCAGGCACACCTCTTCACATTCCACCAAGCACTTTGTTGCTGTTTCACCCCAAACAGCTATTAGGTAGTTTGCTCTACCTTGGGAATTGAACACTTGGCCTTCACATTCCACAATCGTCACCCTTCATGTGACTGAGCCACAGCCCTGGGTGCTTGAGTCTGTCAGCAGTGGCATTGCAACTCAAATTCAACTGAGGTGATCAAGTAAGGTAATACAAATTGTAAAGTGCAGTACCCCATAACAACCAATATGAACCATACCCGGTATGAAAGCTGATTGGTTGCTATCGGTTTCTGCACTTCATGTAACTTTCATAAATAAATCTGAATAGGTGGCCATCTGAGGATTTGAACTCACAACCATTCTATTAGTGAGATTGCCATCCTACACACAAGACCACTGCCTCAGATGGTGGGCGGGGCCAAAACCAGAACTGTGATATCATGACATACCATATTGTTGGCGGATTAATGGTTAAATTAATCTTGGCCTCAATGACTATCTCCAGCTGGTTAAAAAAAAAAAAAGTTACTTTCAAGAGTCCATTGCCATGGACCAAAGGAAGCCATCTCAATCGCCTGCAAGGTCCAATAACCCAGAGCCACCGATATGAAAGGCTACCTAGTATGAAAGCCAATTGGTTGACACCAATATGAAAGGCTACGTAGTCTGAAGGCCAATTGGTTGCTACTGGTTTCTGCAATTTATACAACTTTAATAAATAAATCTGAAAGGGTGGTCACCTGGGGATTTAAACTCTCAACCATTTTATGTTTATGGTCAGTAGCATACACCCATCGCCACTGGCTCAGTTGGTGGGCGGGCCAAAACCAGAGCTTTGATATCCTTGCCTACCAGAAATTAGTGGTTTAATGGTCACCCATTGTATTTAATCGCTGCCGTTAGACCTAGGATAGCCTCCCACTTGGCTCAGTTACTTTCAAGAGTTTATTGCCTTGAACCAAAGGACATCATCTCAACTGCCTGCAAGGTCCAATAACCCAGAGCCACCAATATGATAGGCTACCTAGTCTGAAAGCCAATTGGTTAATAAATAAATCTGAAAATGTGGTCCCCGAGGGATTTGAACTCACAACCATTTTATTTTTGTGGTCAGCAGCATTCACACAACACCACTACCTCAGATGGGGGGTGGGGCTCAAACCAGAGCTGTGATATCATTATACATCATACGAATTGTGGATTAATGATCAAACAGCCTCCAAAAAACTATTCCTTCTGGTTAAACTCTACTTTCAAGGGTCCATTGCCTTGAAATAAAAGATGCCCTCTACCTGCACAGTGCAATAACCCAAAGCAATCAATATGAAACGCTACCTAGTCTAAAGCCAATGGGGTTCCATTGGTTTCCGCAGTTTATACAAGTAAATCTGAAACAATGGTTGTATGGGGATTTGAACTCACAATCATGTTATCTTTGAGGTTAGCAGCACATACACAACACCACCACCTCAGATACAGGGCTGGGGGCTAAAACCAGAGCTGTGATACCAATGCTTGCCATATAATTAGTGGATTAATGGTCAAACATTGTGTTACATTGCTGCCATCAGACCTAGACCAGGGTCCCACTTAGCCTCCTAAAGGCTCTTCCCTTCTGATTAAACTCTACTTTTAAGTGTCCATTGCCTTGAACCACAGGACACCATATTGACTGCTGCTTCCACAGTGCAATAACCCATAGCAATCCATATAGAAGGCTACCTAGTCGGAAAGCCAATTGGTTGCTATTGGTTTCTGCAGTTTTTACAATTTTAGTCAATAAATCTGAAAAGGTGGATTAGAACTCACAACCACATAAAAACCATTTTATTTTTTACGTCAGCAGCATACACACAGCGCCACTGCCACAGATGGTGGGCGGCGCCTAAAACCAGAGCTGTGATATCATTACATACCACATGATTAGTATTTCTGGGTATTACTACCATCAGTGTCTCCCCCTTGGTCTCCTTAAGGATAGTCCAATCTGGTTAAACTTTCCTTCCAAGGGTCCATTGCCTTGACCCACAGGACATCATCTAGATTGCAGTAACACTACACTGCAATAACCCATAGCAACCAATGTGAAAGGTTAACTTATCTGAAAGCCAGTTGGTTGCTGGTTTCTGCAACTTTATGAAATAAAGCTGAAAAGGTGGTCACCAGAGAAGTTGAACGCACAACCAGCTCAATTGTAATTCAGCAACATGCACACAAGGCCACTGCTTTGGGTGGTGAGAAATACCCAGAGCTGTGATATCATTACACATGATACATGTGTATCATGTGTATCATGTATCTTGAAGCCGCAGGCAGTGATTTCAGCAAAAAATGTGGAATTGTTCAAGAAACTTTTGGACGATTTCTTAAGGGACCGTAATATACAGGGGTACAAGTACTCATAAGAATGAGATCCTAATAGGTTGGACTTGATGGAATAATGTCTTTATTCAACCTCAAATACTATGTAACTATGATTGGATTAGTATCTTTGCATTCAAACATTGTATTGAATTCCTATCACCAGACCTTCTGCATGGGCTTCTAAAGGGACCGGATGGGGGGGGAGGATTAGTTTTAATTGTTTTTATTTTTTTTTACTTGTCACTTTTTTAATATTATTTTGTTTTACTTTTTAAATAATTTTTTATCTTACTATTTTTTAATAACATTTTTTCTTATATTGTTTTTACTTTTTTATCACATTTCTTAATTTTATTTTCTTATTTCCTATTATTTTTTAAACTTTTTATTTATTTCATTAATTTTTTTCCCCCTCTTAACTTTATTGCCCTGTGTGATAGCATTTGGAGGTGACAGGTTCTCTTTATTGAACCTGTCACCTCCAATGCAGGAGTTCTAGCACAGCACTGTGCTGGAACTCCTGTGACAGCTGAGATGGGAAGGATGCCAGTGCAGCTCTCCCCTCTCACTGTTTAAATAGAGCAGAGCGGAGAACCGACGTTTTCCGCTCTGCTCACTGCTCTCCATCTTGAAGCTCTTCGGACAGAGGCGACCATGGAGGAGAGAGTTACATGGTGTGGGGGGAGGACGGACCTCCAGGCTGCATACAAATGATCTCGGTGACATTATGATGGGCTAAATGTAGAAAACAACTAGGGTAGGGTTGCCACCTGTCCAGGATTGAACCGGACAGTCCAGGTTTTGACACAAGATGTCATGCAGACAGGAGCAACCAATATTAAGATAGGGGCTACTGGTCCCCCACCAAAAATAAAACAACTAAATTTACATATGAATGGGCGGCGCTATTTACATACGAATAAGCCGCGACTCATTCTCCCAAAAAAATGTCAGTGCGTCGCTAGAGTGTTCGGGTTTAACTAGAAGAAAAGGCGGCAACCCTCTCTGGGAGTCATGCCTATGGCTGCAATGCCTCATGGGACTTGTAGTTCCACAACAGCTTAAGGGCCAGAGTTGCCCACCCCTGTCCTAGGAAGTGTGTTTCTGGCAGATAAAAATAAAAACAACAATGCCACCACCATGTCTATGGATTGGTAAGCTGCAATACATTACATTTTTGTTCTTGGGTGTAAATACGCTTTCAATTCACATACTGTTCGTTGACTCATTACCTCTGCTGGAAGTCTGCTGTTCCAAGCTACTTATTTTGTAAAAGAATACTTTCTAAGGTTACTCTGAATTCTCCACCTAATCATTTCAGGTCTTGCACCCATGCTCTTGCTCTCATATTGAAAATACTGCCCTCCTAAAAGTGGTCAAGTTTAATATTTACAAACACAAATACATAATTCATAATGGTAATAATAATGTTAAAACTCTATCTTCCTACAGGATTCTTTTGTGAATGATAACAAGACAGCCCATTCGTAATAAATGCATACAATCAACATGTGTTTACGAGATTATGACATCTTGTGGAAAACAAAAAAGAAAACAGAGTATATAAAAACAGCACATTCTAAAACTTCTGCACACTTCAGAACCCCAGGATCATACATGTCCATTAAACAGTCATTTTGTTCTATCATCTTTGTATAAAACGTTCAGGTTCCCCCGAGGTGCCCTATATACGGCAATAGCTGCGTTTAATGAAGATTTTCTTACCTAGATTTAGACATGGAGGTTCGGCAGTGTTGATAATTACTTCCGTGTAGGCCTCACGCTGATACATAGGAGGGTAAACATTCCTTGCCTACGTCGGTCTTTCTTTTGAATCATTAACAGAAATGGATGAAGGGGCGTGTATAATATGTTTTATGTTGGCCTTGTGACGTGACTTTATCAGTTGTTCACTCCACCTGTCTCCGTCCAGTGTGTTCCTGTGTCATTGTAAGGTTCACTGATCTAGGATATGTTGACTTCTAAGAACTCCATAAAGGAGGCATTGTGGCCGGTGGAAACCACACCAGAATACATCTAGCAGAGTGACGCTTCTGAAGGCTAGGTTATATTTATTGAAGGCCGTGAAATTTCAATGCATTGACTAAAATACATCTAAAAGCACAAGAAATCCCCAAAAACATAAAAGTGTTCCCCCCCCCAAAAAAATGCGTGGAAGGGTTAGTACAGGGGTAGGCAACCTCAGGAATCCAGGTGTGGTGAAACTACAAGTCCTATGAGGCTTTGCAAGAATCTCAGAGGCATGACGGATTTGTAGTTTGACCACAGCTGAAGTGCCGAGGTTGCCCACCCCTTGCCTCTTTTAGGCTATTGTTTTTGTGCCTGTCCCCATCAGGGAGATTTTACTTTGTTTTTCAAATGCATATGCTTGTTTTTCATAGATATAATATACACCGATCAGCCATAACAGATGATCAACATTATGACTAGGGATGCACCGATACCGATACTTGTATCGATATCGGTCCCGATTCCGAGTATTTGGGCAAGTACTCATACTCGCCCAAATATTCCCTCGCCATCTCATGATCAGAAAGCAGGGCGTCGCGTCATTACACGGCGCCCGGCTTCCTGATTTGCCGGCCAGACAGCTCCGGCCGGGTACCGGACGAAGGCCGTGTTCTCGCTGGAGAGGCCCCCGGGGGTGGCAGGCTGCACATACTAAGGTAAGAGGGGACTTTCTTGTTAATTGGGATGGCCAGATGATGGTCAGAGCAACTCCAAAACATCAGCTCTTGTGGGATGTTCACCATAAATGGTCCAAGGAAGGAAATCCGGTTAACCGGTGACAAAGTCATGGCGGCCAAGGCTCATCGATGCATGGTGGAGCAAAGGCTGTCCTGTGTAGTCCGATCCAATAGAAGAGCTACTGTAGCTCAAATTGATGAAAAGGTAATGCTGGTTCTGATAGAAAGGTGTCTGAACACACATCAACATTAAAGCTTGTTGCATATGGGGCTGCGTAGCTGCAGACCAGTCAGGGGGCACATGCTGACCTGTGTCCGATGCCAAAAGCACCTTCAATGGGCACGTGAGCATCAGAACTAGACCACGGAGCAATGGAAGGTGGTGGCCTGGTCTGATGAATCATGTTTTCTATTACATCCTGTGGATGGCCGGGTTTGCCTCACTTACTTGGGGAAGAGGTGGCACAAGGATTACCAAGAAGGTAAGCCAGCAGAACCAATGTTCTGCTGGGAAACCTTGGGTCCTGCCATTCATGTGGATGTAACTTTGACATGTACCACCTACCTAATAGTTTGAGGAAACAGCAAGTTCGTGATGTTGACTTGGCCTTCAAATTCTACAGATCTAAATCCAATTGAGCATCTCTGAGGTGTGCTGTAAAAACAAGTCTGATCCACGGGGGCCCCAACTCACAACTTACAGGACTTAACCCCTTCATGACTGAGGCCCTTTTTTCAATTTTTGCACCCATGTTATATTCCACATTTTAGGCCTGAAAATGACGTAAAACCCCCCAACATTATATATTTTCTGAATGCCAAGACCCTATAGAATAAAATGGTGGTAGTTGAAAATTTTTATGTTGCGCAATATTAGCACAACTCCTTATTAAACCCCAAAATTTAGTGACAAATTTAATTAAATGCCCCAAAACACAACAAATTACCCATTTTTTAAATGAAATATAAAAGATGAGGTTACAACGAGTAACTACTGTTGGCTTGGTGTCAGATACAACAGCATTCCTTTAGAGGTCTAGTCCATTCCTTAAAGGAGAACTATGGGGTCAAGGCTTTTCCCCATAGTTCTCCTTAGGGTAATGGGAGGACACAAACTAGCGTCCTCCCGTCACCCCACGCTCAGTATACCGCGAGCTGTAGCTCGCGGTATACTGAGACGCCGCAGCATACCGCGAGCTGCTGCTCGCGGTATACTGAGACGCTGAAGCGGATCCCGACAATTATGCCGGGATCCGCCCAGCTGCGTGAGTGACAGCTGCCTCTGCCTATCTAGAGGCAGAGCCAGCTGTACCCGCCCCCTTCCCCCGTCCGTTCCGCCAGTCAGCACTGGCGGAGCTGGGAGGGGGGAATTCAGCCCCTCCCCACGCCAGTATGTGTTCGCTCACCTCCCGATCTACTGAGCCGACCTGTGACAGTCTCATTGTTACAGGTCGGCTAGAACTATGAGGTGAGTGAAAAGCACTCACCTCATAGTTCTCCTTTAATGGGTCAGGGCTATTTTGGCAGCCAAAGTAGGGCCTACTCAGTATAAGGTGGCTGCCCATAATGTTATGGCTGATACTGTGTGTATATATATATATATATATATGTGACGACACTGAAGAAATGCTAAAGAAGCTGAGGGTAAAGGTGATGGACTGGCTAAGCATGTTTATCATTGGTTATCCTTTTGTGTTACCCAGATTATATTTTGTTAGGGAGTTGCTATGTTTTTGTAAAATATGTCTGATGTATTACTTTTCATTTTAGAACTTGTTATAGGTTTTTCCAAACTCACAATGGAGGCAATTTCAGGAACATGATGTCCTGCCTATTATACTGTATATCTGTCTTGTTACCTTTCTGAAACCTTTATATATCCAAGGCGGCCTGAACTAAAATAGCTTTATATAAGGCCGATGTATTCTGCAATATCCAGCACATGAAAGCTTAAATCTGTAATAGGATTAAAATTCCTGCTGTTTTTAGATTAGCTGGATTACTCAGAAGAAAGAAAACGTTTAAAGAGGTTGTTATATACACATATACTGTATGTTCTATGCATGTGGTCATGTGTATTGATATTTATTTAAAAAAACAAACATACAAACACCTAATAAATGTGCTAAACAGAAGGAGATTTTATAACAGCACAAGAGGAAGGGCTAGGATGAATATTAACCCCTTCATGACTGAGGCTTTTTCTTTTTTTTTTGCACCCATGTTATAGTCCACCTTTTAGGCCTGCAAATTACTTAAAACCCCCAAACATTATTTTCTGAAAGCCAAGACCCTATAGAATAAAATGGTGGCAGTTGCAAATTTTTATGTTGCACGATATTAGCTCAACTCCTTATCAAATCCCAATATTTCGTGAAAAATGCGCTTAAATGCCCCAAAACACAATAAAATACCCATTTGTTTAAAGGAATATAAAAGATGAGATTACAACGAGTAAATAGATACCCAACATGTCCAGGTTAAAAATTGCGTGCGTCCGTGAAACGGCGACAAATTTCAGTACCCCAAAAAGTTCATAGACGACGCTTTAAAAGCCCCCACAGGTCATCAGTTTAGAGATGCCCAAAAATACTGGCTCTAAATTATTGATCTCACGCCTGCGTGCGTGGTGATACCCAACATGTGTGGGGCGTTTGTCGTTTTCATATGTAGGCACACCCGACGCATGTTTACATAAGTACGCACATGCTCGCGGGGGCGGGGGACTTTAAAAATAAATACATTATTTTTCCTTATATCTTATTTAATGTTAATTTTAAAAACTGTTTTGTGTTGTTTTTTTTTACATCAATTGCTATCACATATGGGGGCTTACAAGCCCCCCCATGTGATAGCAGATGGTGGTGACAGGTACTCTTTGAGGTGATGTTGGGGGTCCAAAAGACCCCTAGTGTCACCTTTACACTTCAAATAAGCTATTGGAAGTGCAGATTCCACTTGAATAGCTTATAGCTGGGCTTCAGGAGCCCAGTACCGACAGCTATGGGACCAGAAATAATGTAATCTGCATCACTCCCAGTCCCATAGAACAGGGAGGGGATCAATGAACGGAGGTTCGTCCATCTCCTCCCCAGCTTCCCGCCGACACCAAAGAAGCCGGCCCCGGGCCCGTAGGAAGGGCAACGGAGTCCGGCAAACACGGCGGGGGTGAAGGGGTTAGAGTGACAATAACTGTGACCTCCAGACTTCCCTTCAGTCTCCTCTCCTGGACTGAAATTGCTTCCTCTGATTTCACTGCACACTGTGAGCTTCTGACAATGTACATTAGAAGCTGCAGCAAGTCAGATAGAGCCCGCCTCATTTCCTGGCTGGAGGACGTACAGCATTTTCTAACTCTTTCATCCCCAGCATGAATGCCCTTGGCCCTGTCCCTTTCATTCAATGGATTGTTACATCATCATGACATGTGGGCATTACCTAGGCTGGTCTACATGCAATTGCAAACACCTTTAGACCCATCAAGACATATCCACCCATCAATATCCACCCATCAAGGCATTTTGATATTTGCATAACTCCTCCCAAGAGCCAGCCTTGCATTATATCTGAGGGCTCTTGAGAGGAGTAATCAGGCAGGCGCTGTGAAGTTTTCAGGAAGCTAGGATACCAGTTGCCTGGCTGTCCCCGATTCTCACCAGGCTCATGATGCTCTCAATCCGGCCCTGGTTGCAGGTACATCTAAAGAAGATTGCACATACAGTACTTTGTACAACCAGGTCGTAACCTTTTGCTGCCATCTAAAAGTGTGGCTATAGCCAAGACTTATTTTAGTTTTGGGTGGAGTATGGAAGAGTTAAAACCGCTGTCAGGTTCTTATAGCCGTCTGCATTCCCGTTAGGGAGATTCACCCTCTCTATTTGTCCAGGTGAACATTGTTACGAGACAGAAAGTGATGGGGAATCCAAAATTGTGTCAAGAGGCAAGCGGAGATAGTCCATGGGGACAAATGCTAAGGTGACATCTGTCTAAGAGGAGCTTTCCCATCGTTTTGTAGAGATGTCCTCTCACTTCCTGTTGGATCTCTGGGGCAGGAAGTGAAGGGAGATCTCCCAAATGGGACACAGAAAAGGATAAACTGATAAGGTTTTACCCTTCCCTACTCCCTTCTCTTCCTTACTATCAAAGAGGGGAATTTCCTTCATTTTGTAGAGATTTCCTCTCACTACCTGTTGCATTTTGGATGATCAGCGTGACCAAGAGAGAGGGCGAATCTTCTTAGCACAGACACAGATTGCAATTAAAACCTAAGCAGGGTTATAGCCTTTCCACATTCTCTCCATGCATTACATACACTTAAAGCAGAACTCCAACCATAAATGACAAAATAAAACTGAATAGACTATTAAATAATAAAATAACAGAACCAGTTATTTCTGTAATATTTAACGCCAATCAAAAAATTCACCCCTGCAATACTTTCTTCCTGACTCTTGATTTTCCAAGCCAGAGACCAGCATCATTTCACCGATTTCCTCTGAGCCCAGGTTGTCCTGAATCCACCCCCAGCCTGTAATTGGACAGTGAATCAGCATAGCAATGAGTTCATATCTCTGCTGCTTCTTGTTAGTACTGCTTCTTCCTCACACACTCCAGCCCTGCTATAAAGGGACTGCAGGAGGCTGATACCAGGTCATATTCTGGTACTTACACTGCCTGCATTTAAAAAATACATTTAATGATGTAATATTGATTGCAAAACTGAATTTATAAGTGTATTTATATCTGCCTAGAGTTCAGCTTTTAGCCCTATTCACTTGTATGAATATAAAATGCATTGTGAGTTTGGTGCCATGTTACATGTTGAAAAAAAAGACACGGCTATTGAGTTCATCCAAAAGACAAAAATACATTTAAAATCTTCATTCTTGGAGCCTTAAACCCACAGCTGATCCAGATAAAGACATGCAATATTTTAGGTCAAAAGGACATTGTGCGTTATTATTATTATGATCAGGAACAGCACTTTACAACATTGGGTAGCCAGTACAATTACAATACAATACCATACACAAGGATTAGAAGGACCTTGCTCATGAGAGCTTGCAATCTACAAGGAGGGGCAAGTACCTTTTAGATTGTAAGCCGTCACGGGCCGGACCCTCCTTACCATCTTGTCTTGAATTGTATTGTGATGGTAATGTCTTCCTTATATTGTAAAGCGCTGCGCAAACTGTTGGCGCTATATAAATCCTGTATAATAATAATACAGTATATAATAACTGTGATGGTTGCCTAAAACTGCATCCAGGATGCAGCAAGCAGGATTTTTCCATAACATACTTAAAACGTGCAGACACAGACAAAGCCTCAGTGCCGTTTCAATAGCAGCTGAGAATTATCAATAAAATCAATAAAAATAACAAGATACGGCACAAACCAAAATTGCTGGTGTTTAGCCTTGCAGAGAACAATGAAAGCCTACATAACAAGAATCATAAAAGTATAACATAAAAAAACTTTTATAGGCGAACAAAAATATCAAAAAAGCTCTAAAACATTATTCGAGTCAAGCGGGAAAACATTTTAACACAGCAAAAAGTCTGCTGAAGCTCTTATGAAGTTCAAGAAGAAGAAAAAAAAAATCAGATCAATCATCCCCTTCCCCCATTCGAGGAGTTTAACATAACCACGTTTATCTTAAAATAAACGGCCGCCTCCTAGTAAATCTGCACCTTTTACAAATCTTTAGGGTTCCTAAAAAAGGTTTGTAGAGCTAACAATGGTTTGCCGAGAGCTGCAATAAAATAAAGTAAAGCTGAAGCTCACCTTTTGTTGTTGGTTTCCTCCATTCCCACATTCCTGTTCTTATCTGGGACACAAGGAAAGAGAACGCATTCCAGCCAGACAGATTACAGAGATCCTGGCCTGGTGCATGATGGGATTAGAATGCTCAGAGGGAGAAAAAGTACAATTTAAGTGCATAAGGAACAGCCTCCGGAAAATGTAGGAAAGGTGGAACAGTTGCCCATCCCATAGAGATTGCTGGCTAATTTTGCACCAAAATTGAAAACAATGGGGGGCATTTATCAATTTGGTTGCATCATCCATGTCTCTTAAACTGTTGTTTCCCTTATTTCTAGTGCATATAGTGACAGGGTTATTATCCTTGTTTATGTTCCATTTCTAAATGCCTTCGTAAAGAGAATTGACTCAAAATTGTCACAAATTTGTGCGGAACCTCGAGGAAAGGACAGCTGAATAGCCCCAAAGTAATTCATTGACTTAGGGGTATAAAGCGGAATAATCTTTATAGTGAAAGATTTCTTATCCTAGTTTATGTTTAATTTCTGGTGCCTTTTTCAAGGAGAATTGACTGGAAATGTTCCCCAAATTGTTCCTTTAGGACAGCTGAATAGCTCTGAAGTAATTAGCTGACTTGAGGGTTTAAGGCTGAATTATATTTATAGTGACAGATTTATTTCCTTGTTTTTGTCATCTATAAATGCCTTTGCAAGGAGAATTGACTCAAAATTGTGTCGAAATGGTCTTAATGTCTCAAAATTGTCACAAACTTGCAGGGAACCTCCTGGAGCGCAGCTAAATTGCCTTGAAGTGCTTGGCTGACTTGAGGGTATAAAGCTGAATAATCTTTATAGTGACAGATTTATTATCCTAGTTTATGTTTCATTGCTAGTGCCTTTTTCAAGGAGAATTGACTCAACATTGTCGCAAAATTGAAACAAATTTGCGGGGAACTTCCTGAAGAACAACCGAGTAGCTCTGAAGTAATTAGCTGACTTGGGGGTTTAAAACTGAATTATATTTATAGAGAAAGATTTATTGTCCTAGTTTTTGTCATCTTTAAATGCCTTTGCAAGGAGAATTGACTCAAAATTGTGTCAATATTTTCTCAAAATTGTCACAAAATTGTCACAAACTTGCAGGGAACCTCCTGGAGGACAGCTAAACAGCTCAGGACTGTCTAGCTGACCTAATGGTATATAGCTGAATTATCCTTAAAGTGACAGATTTATTATCCTAGTTTATGTTTCATTCCTAAATGCCTTCATAAGGAGCATTGTCTCAAAATTGTCACCAAATTGTCTCAAACTTGTGAGGAACCTCCAGAAGAACAGCTGAATACCCTTGAAGTGCTTGGCTGTATTGAGCATATAAAGCTGAATTATCTTCATAGTGACAGATTTATTATCCTAGTTTTTGCTTAATTCCTAAATGCCTTCATAAGGAGAATTGACTGAAAATTGTCACTAAATTGTCTGAAAATTGTCACAAACCTGTGAGGAACCTCCTGAAGGACAGGAGAATACCCTTGAAGTTCTTGGCTGTATTGAGGGTATGAAGCTGAATTATCTTTATAGTGACTGATTTATTATCCTAGTTTATGTTTCATTCCTAAACGCCTTCATAAGGAGAATTGACTCCAAATTGCCACAAAATTGTCTCAAAATTGTCACAAACTTGCGAGGAACCTCCTGGAGGATAGCTGAATAGCCCTGGGGTGCTTAGCTGACTTGAGGGTATATAGCTGTATTATCTTCATAGTGACAAATGTATTATCCTACTTTATGCTTCATTCCTAAATGCCTTCATAAAGAGAATTGACTCAAAATTGTTACAAACTTGTAGGGAACCTCCAGGATGACAGCTGGTAAGCGCTTAGATGATTTGAGGGTATGAGAATGAATTATGTTTGCCCTATTTTAAGATTTCTAGAATATGTGAGGTCTTTTGACATGGCAAAATGATGGACGCAATCACTGCGCAGTTGAGAAATTATGCAAAAGGTCGCAAACGTGCAGTGAGTAGCAAATATTACTAGAAAAAGAACATTTTAAAAAAGATGCACAGACAAAACTTTGTGGTTAGTTCGCATGTGATTTTGGTCTTTGCAACTAAAAATTTGGTTGCAAACACGTTCATAAATACCCCCCCCCCCCCCCAGCAGGG
>NW_017307977.1:203180-227939 GCF_000935625.1 Nanorana parkeri
AGGAGTGAACAGTGCATCAGTTAACCAATTCAACCAACCAATTCAATTAACTAATTTAGCTCTCACACTTGTATACCCCATACAGACCAGAGCAATTTTTACATTTCAGCTGTGGGCCTATCCAGAGCGGTGCTGGGGACACATAATGGCCCTTTTTGGCTGCTTGAATCCTGCACAGCATCCTTAATTGCCACAACGCAGGCGAAGGGGCTTAAAAGTGTTGTTGGTAACCTTGGGATAAAGGTTTTATATAAATGAATAAAAGCTGGAAACTGTGAGTGATAAAGGGTGTATCACTCACAATTTTCTCTGTCATTTTTATAAACAAAAAACAGATATATTCCTCTTTTTCAGTCAAATAGTCAGGACCTTCCAATACAGGAAAACATAATTGTTTAATGTGCAAGTATATTACACATGGTGAAAAACAAATGGGAAAAAATAAAAGATTTTTAATTTACTTGAATGAATACGTAATTTACTGCATACCTTCCTACGTGGACTTCAATATGTAGGCCACACTACTAGATCACGGCATACTCGTTTTGGGGAACACAGGAGATTGATCGAAAGCTGGAGCGGTGACCATACTGTACCCCGCTATTTCACTATAGCACAGTAAAACTACATATGAGCTAAAAGTGTTTGCTGTAGAACCTATTTCCCATCACCGTCCAACAGCAGAAAGATTCAAGGAGCTATGTCATCAAGAAACTTAATGGATCTATACATGAAATACACCAGCACCTATGGGTCTGAATGAGGACTTAAGTAACCACTATTTTAGAAATTACTATACAATATGTTAGCTTTTTAAGGTTCAGTTTATTATTTTATCCATATATATGAGATACATGCATATCATATATTATTTTCCTGGCCCTCCTCATGTCAGCCTACTGTGGGTCATCTCCGCCCTCTTGACCCCCCGTAGGACCTCCCTACTAGAGAATAAAAGGTGGCCTCCCCTTACCTCCTATGTTCTTTTTTCGTCCTCGCTCCGGCTAGTGGGCTGGGGCATTTGAAAAAAAAAATCAAGAGGGCGGAGATGACCCACAGTAGGCTGACATGAGGAGGAGCCAGGAAAGGAAAATTACGGTAAGTATGATAACAATTTTCCGTAATTTTTCTTTTTTATTATTATTATCATCATCATTATCATTTTTATGGTGTTTTCAGTATTCATTCTATTATACATCATGTGATTTATAGCTGGTGTTTTATATCAATTTTTTATAGTCCTATTCCTCATTGCCAATTTATAGAAGTCAATCATCATTGCCCACTTCCTCTTTACTTATTAAGATTGTTACCTGGATGTTCTATAGCCCCGCAAGGGCTGAACTTCTAATTGGAGAACCAGTAGCATAACCCCTGCCTAATATGCCCTCTATCTCTACCTATTTCTGTGTTCCCGTAATGTACCCCTTGACATTCGAGTTGTCCCGCCCAGCCATGGTAGACTCAGACTACAAGTACAATCGCCAGTGATGGTAAAGCAATATCTCTTCTCTTTTCTTTTATTTCATGTATTGACAACCACTTTTTGTTATTTTGTTATTATGTTGTGTGTTAAATTGGTACATACTGCTGACAGAGTTGGTGCTCTCTTTTGATTTCCCTTGGACAAATCTAGTAATCCAACCTTGTTGCCATGAATAGATGATCTGTATGTACCTCTATTGTACAATTATACTACTACAATTGTTCTTATTGTGTATACTTTGAAAATTCAATAAAAATTACATGCACAAAAAAAATTGTTACAATGTATTTACTCATTGAGGACAAGGCAGCTTTCTATATGATTATCCCCCTCTAGTGGCCAAACCCAGTTATTTCCCAATTATTTATACAGTAAATTGAGGTTTTGTTTTTTTATACAGATCAATTCTTTTTCATATTTTTTATATGTTCAGTTACCATATTAATACATATTGGGAATTACATTATAAAGCATTTTTGGATTGTTTTTACACTTTTCTATCTGTTTTTGCCCACTTCAGTATTCATGTTCCCTTGTTGCTTTTTGCCCACAACAGTGTTATATATACTGTAGCTCTTTCACTGCTCCTTAGGTTTTAAAAAGGGGAATGTATCTTCAAAAAGAGTAGACTAGCTCTCCATCTGGACACAGCCTGCACCCGTTTGCCGCAGAGGTGCTTTCAGGAGACAGAAATCGCCACTTCCTCCAGAGATCCTGGAAGTGGATTTTGTCAGAACTGACAGCTGCCAACAACTGTACTCTAGTCCTGCCACTGGTCATGGCATGGGGGCATATGGAATGGAGGGGTGTGGAACAGGGAATGTACAGTTTTGCACGCAGAATAAGGGGGTGCAGAATAGGAAATGTACAGCACTGCATATGGTATGAGGGGGGTACAGAATAGGGAATGTACAGCACTGCATATAGAATGAGGGGGTACAGAATAGGGAATGTACAGCACTGCATATGGAATGAGGGGGTGCAGAATAGGGATGTACAGCATTGTAGCTGTAGGCTGTATATCACTGGATTCAACATGGGAATCATAAGAGGTCCTGTGGAATAGGAGATGTACAGTATTGCATATGGAATGAGGGGGTGCATTGCTCACAGAATAAGAGAGTGCAGAATAGGAAATGAACAGCATTGCATAAAGAGTGAGGAACTGCGGAATAGGAGCTGTAAAACATTGCATACAGAATAAGAGGTGCAGAATAGGAGATATATAGCATTGCACATGGAATAAGGAGGTGCATAATAGGAAATGAACAGCATTGCATACAGAAAGAGGTACTGTGGAATAGGAGATGTACAGTATTGCATATGGAATGAGAGGGTGCAGAATCAGAAATGTACAGCACGACATATGAAATGAGGGAGATAAGAAATATACAGCATGGCATACAGAATGAGGGTTTGCAGAAGAGTATGTACAGCATGACATATGAAACAAGGAGTTGTGGCAAAGGCAACATCAGAGTGAGACAGTGGAGAGCAATTACAAAATACCTTAAAAATGGCTTACTTCTGCTTCTGCCATTCAGCCTGACCCCGTTCAGACCTCGACCAGTGTGGGACCTGCACAGAATGTGACAGCTTATTCAATCTCTGCTGTCATTTGTAAATGCAGAAGCCATCAAAGGAAGTCTTCCACTACTCGCTTCCTCTGACACGCTCTGCATGAGATGTCATCTGTCACAGCCACAGAAGACACAACTAGTGAAGACTTCCTCTGCTGACTTCTGTGTGTACCAAATAACAATAGTGAATGGGTAAGCTGTGAAACCCTGTGCAGGTCCTGCGCTGGTGGAGGTCACCTTTTTGTTACACATTACACACAGGAACCAACAATTTTATACAGCACTTTACATACTATTCATTTATATCAGGCCTTGCCTCAAGAAGCTTACAATTGAAGTGTCCTGATTTCACATGCATACATACACGCAAGCACATACTAGGACAAATTTAGACAGGAGCCATTTAACCTGCTAGTGTGGGATGAAGCCAGAGCACTTAGAGGAAACCCACTGAAGCACAAGTAGTGTCCTGGTTAGGATTCAAATCAAGGACCCTAGTGCTGTAAGGTAGGGGCGCCAACCACCTAGCTACTGCTCATTAATTTAATTACATTTTTCATTGCTGCCCATTGATTTATCGATTGGATATTCATTTAATGGTTTATTGACTTAAACCTTCCCACTACATATTTATTAAACCTAAAAGAAGGAGATTGTAATCTGTGTGGCCATCTTAATAAATCTTTTTCAATGATACCAAACAACCCTTTGAATGTTTTTTTTCAGTGCCTCTTTGACGTCTTGGTTCCGAAGGCTGTATATCACTGGATTCAACATGGGAATCATAATAGTATAAAATATTGAGACTACACTGTCCTGCCCCACAGAAAAACTCTTTGCAGGACGGAAGTACATAAAGAATAGGGCTCCATAGAACATGCTGACAGCAGTGAAATGAGAACCACATGTTGAGAAGACTTTAAACCGACCTTGGTTGGATCGTATTTGGATGACAGTGGAAATGATGTAGGCATAGGAGATGATGATTACGATAAGGGAGAACCATGAAGTCAAGATACCAAAAATAACTAGTAGAAATTGGTTAATGGTTGTATCAGAGCAGGAAAGACTCAGAAGAGGTGGGATGTCACAGTAGAAATGCTTGATGACGTTGGATTTGCAGAACCTCAATGAGAAAGTTCCTATGGTGTGAACCAAAGCATTTATGACACTGCCAACATAAGCAGCAGCTACAAGTTTGATACAATAGCAGCTATTCATAGCAACAGAGTAGAAAAATGGCTTACAGATAGCATAATATCTATCGTAGGCCATGATACCAAGGAGGAAACATTCCATGGCACCAAATGTCACAAAGATGAACATCTGAGCAGCACAGCCAACAAAGGAGATGGACTTCCGTTGGCGGAAAAAGTTGGCCAGCATCTCTGGAGTGATTACAGAGGAATAACAGAGATCAGAGAAAGAGAGATGATGCAGAAAAAAATACATAGGTGTGTTCAAGCTTGGGTCAACCTTCGTTATAACCATAATCCCAGTGTTTCCTAGTATGGTGAAGATGTACAATAATAGGAAGAGGGCAAAGAGCACAATCTGTAAGTTGGGTTTTTCTGTTAGGCCACAAAGAATGAACTCTTGTACAGAACTCTGGTTTACCAAACTCATTGTGATCCTGTTAAAAAAATATCAATGACAATATTACATTTACTCCATTCACCAATAGACTCCAAGTCACAAGGAGTGACTGTAGAAGAAGAAGCGGATGCATTAAAGGATCAGCCCTGCCCATTCACAGAGCCTGTTGCATGGTGGAACAATAGTAGCACAAGCTCTATGGATGGAGAAGGGGTAGGAAGAGGTGGGCAAGCAGTGCACTCCAGTACATTGTTAGTCACTGGTCTTAACCCTCAGAGCACTGGAAGATAGTCACTCTGGGGTGTATTCAGCAGTATGCAGGGAAAATGTTGACATGAAGCAACAGGCTGAATGAGGGATACACACCAACACAGGTAACCCATGTGATGGAACCCAAAAATAAATACTTCAGCATTAATGATCCTAGATCAGCATTTCTCAACCTTTTTTACTCACTGCACTCTTAAAAAGTATGGTCCCTCCAAAATCCATACCAGACCCTCAACCAAGATAGAGGTCTGGTATGAATTCTAAGGAGGAACCCACACAATAAACAAAAGAAAAACTATGGGGTTCCCTCCTTCACATCAGAGCCTCCCCCCCCCCCCCACATCAGGAGCCCCCATTCACATTAGCAGCCCCCTCCTTTCACATTAGAGTGATCTCCTCATACATAGTGATGAGCCGAACACCCCCGTGTTCGGTTCTAACTCGAACTTTCGAACATGGAAAAAGTTCTAACTCGAACTTAGAACTCAATGCAAGTCTATGGGGGTAGAACTCAGAAAATTAAAGGTCCCCATTTTGAAGCCTTATATGCAATTTATTGGCCATAAAAAGTGTATGGGGATCCGGGTAGTGCCCTGAATGACACTAGGAGCCCCTCTTCACATCAGAGTCCCCCTCACTCACATCAGAGTTCTTCTTTTTCACATAAGGAGCCCCACTTCACATCAGATTGTCACTGTGTGAACATTTCGAGGTACCCCTGAGGAAACCAGAAGGCACTCTGGTTGAGAAAGGCTGACCTAGATGAACGGAAATCGCTTTATATTTGATAAAAAATTAATAAAAATCGAAAATATACATAAAAAAATCGCTTTATATTTGATATGACAAACAAATACTTTGTTCCAGGATAACATTATTAACTTCCTTGTTGCATCCTTTGTTGTATACTGGAACCCAACTCCCCTTTTCACTTTCCATTTTTTAATTCTCCTTCAGTTAATATTTGGGGCCTGTGCTGTTGGGCTTTTGTCTTTTGCATTCGTTTGGCATCTGTTTGAGAAGCTCCTGAGATCATTCAGAATACATTGACAGTTGTATTAAACCTGCAGTTGACCTCCTTCTGACTTGCTACTTCAGCCTACTTTAGAATCAGAATTTTATTAGGGCATACCTTATTTTCTGCTGCAGGCCCAAAATTTGGACCCAAATACTAAAAGCAAATACAAGTAAAGAACCTTGAATTTGAGCTGGTTATTAAGAAGGTACAGTATACATCCTACAGCACAAGGAGCCAATTACACTGCATGGTGCAAAAAAAAGTCGCCACCTGGATTTAGCTAACAAAATAGGTCAGAGCCTTCCATTGGATATTTAGTCTAGGTTCAGCAATGTTATGTGCCCCAAAAATGAGGTCAGCTGCCTACCTGAATATACTGAATGACCAAGTTGCTCCATCAATGGATTTTCTCTTCCGTGATGGCACATTGGGCATATTCCAAGATGACAATGCCAGGATTCATCGGGCTCAAATTGTGAAAGAGTGGTGAGGTTTTTTTTCACATGGATTGGCCACCACAGAGTCTAGACCTTAATCCCATTGAGAACCTTTGGGATGTGCTGGAGAAGACTTTACACAGTGGTCCAACTCTCCCATCATCGCTACAAGGTCTTGATGAAAAATTAATGCAACTCTGGATGGAGATAAATGTTGTGACATGGCATAAGCTTATCAATATGATGCCACGGTGAATGTGTGCTGTAGACAAAGCTAAAGGCGGCCCAAGGAATTATTAGACTGTGTGACTTTTTTTTGTTGGCCAGGCAGTGCTGCAGTGCTCATGTGCTAATAAGGATCATGCTGATAGAAAAAAAAAAATCAGAGTGACAGAAAGATGATCTCACCTCTCTGCTGCTTCTCCTTTCAGTGTTCAGACACAGACTGGGGAAGAGACAAGAGCTGTAAATGTTACTTGCCCACAGCAGAGAAAAATCAGGTCTCCTTACCTGCCCAACAGGGCTGTGCTGTGTAACAGAGCTGTGCCAATCTCAGGACTAGCTGGACAGAATTACAAGTCCTTTTACAGATAAAACAGCTCCCTTATATAAATGTTATGTGTGTAGTTAGCTGTTTGCTTTGAGGTTAGCTCAAATACAGAGCTGCATAGGGTCCAGCTTCATTGCTGAAGGTCAACAAAGAAAATGAGGGGGCTGCTCACCCAGATATTCCCTGTAACCGATTACCTTTAAAGAAAATTAGAGCTTAGAAAAATAGCCAAAAAGATGTCTTTTCTCTGATCTGTATTCAATAATAATATGCTTGACTTGCTGGATGGCGGCACAACATGAATGTATTTCAGTCTGTAAGGTTTGCTATTTTTTATAGGTAGTAATCAGTATGGGGAATGATCTTTGTTTCCTCTGCTGTATTCTTCCCCAGATAGTTCTAATGAGGAGGTAATTATTTCTTACACTGGTATGTCTGTACAATTCCCTCAGCAGTTTACATTTACTGAAAGGTGACTAAAATAGTAGATATACTATATATGTAATATGTATAAAAATAGAAGATATTAAAAACAATGGGGAGCAATATTTCCCCCACAGCCTCACGGTCTTATAGTGAAATATTACTAATCAGCCCACTTTAGCCTAAAATGCCGAACAAACAAAAGGCTTCTTGGCACCAGTATATAAATACATAATAAATATATAACTTTTTAATAGGTATGAGCACTTTAATGCTCATGCACAAGACAGTAAATTCCCATATAGCCTGCAATGCGGCCATATTTTCTGCCGGGAGTAACAGGTGCCGCAGGCAACCAGGCAGGGTGTAAGGCCATAGCCGGGAGCTCACGCGCTACTACGCATGCGCGGGTCCCAGTCTTCCGGGTTGCCGGAAAACATGCGCTCACAACGGAACGTTGCACACAGGAAGTGACACAGTGGCACACAGGAAGTGACTCACAGCCCTCTAATAGGTGTTCCTATTTAAACCAGCTGGACCAATGGGTCAGTGCTGAACGGTCTTTCAGCTGATCTGTTGCCTGTTACCTCGACCCAGATTGCTGCTGACTTCGACTGATTGCTGCCTGCCCCTGACCTCTGCTTGTGATCTGGACTCTGCCTGCTCCTTCTGTACCGTCTGGCTTGCCCCCTGGCTTGTTTGACCTCGCTCCAGTTTCTGCTGCAAACCTCGCTGACATCACAGCTGTGCACCTGCCCTGCTCATCCTTCCAGGGACCCAGTCGCCGGACTTCTACCAGGCACCGTGTCTGAACACTTTGGCACCCGTGCTTTTCTGTGCCCACTCGCTCCCTGTTTCCACATCCAGGTGTGTGAGACAAGAGCCACAAGGGAGGCCTCCTTAGCTAATCGGTCCTCCCCCAGGTACATGATACAGGGTTTCTAAACATTATCCACTTTATCCAAACAAAAACAAAAAATATTAGTATAGCGATACATTTTTAGGGGTCTTTTAAGAAAAAAATTGCATAGATATTTATCCAGCGAAACTGCATCATCAAATTTTCTTAGACTATTTTAGCAAATAAATGTAACCATTGCTACTATGGTGTTTCCTGGATAAATGTAACATTGCTACTACAGGTATCCACAGATAAATGTAAACATTGCTACTACAGAGATCTGAGATAAATGTAACCACTGCTACTACAGAGATCCAAAGATAAATGTAACCATTGCTAATACTACGGGGCTCCCTGGATAAATGTAACCATTGTTAATACTACGGGGCTCCCTGGATAAATGTAACCTTTGCTACTGCAGGGATCCCTGGATAATTGTAACCATTGCTGCTATGAAGATCCTGAATAAATGTAACCATTGCTACTACTGGGATCTCCAATGTAGCAATAGTTACATTTACTTGATCATTTCCTGCAGCATTGTCTAGAACAGCGGTAGCGAACCTATGGCACGCGTGCCACAGATGGCACGCAGAGGCCCCTTTGGTAGCCATGCGAGCCTAGGTCCAGGTTACAGTGACCCGTACACTCCAGGTGCAGGTCACTGTAAAGTCATGTTAAGTTTTTAAAGATGGCCGCTGCGAATCGCGGCAGCCATCTTTAAACCTGGCAGGTGCCCAGATTCTATTTAATATATTGCCGAACCAGCAATATAATAAATCAGGGGTGCCCATTAGGTCGATCGAGATCTACCATTGATCGCAAAGCAATCCCTGGTAGATAGCGATGTCCTCCTGACGTGGGGCTTCTCTGGATCCCCGCTGCTCTCCCCCATCTGTATGCATCGGGGATCCGAGAAGTGAACGAGGCACTGCAGGCAGCGGCGGGGGTCGGAGCCGCTATCATCATCAGCACGCCGAGCGGTGAGGAGAGAGAGAGAGCCGCTCGGCCTGTATCTGACAGCCGCCGGCTCTCTCTCTCCTCACCGCACATGCTGCTGTGACAACGGCTCCGTCCTCCGACTCCATCCCCCCCCACCCCCGCGGTTGCAGTGCCTTCCTCACTTCTACTCGGATCCCCCGCTGCCTCTGCCCAGGAAAGCAGCGGAGATTCAGAGCCCCCCTTTGTGCGTGGCCGAGCGGCAGAGGATCGGTACATATGAGTGATATGTACCAGACCTCTGTGCAGGACAAACACTTTGTAAATAACTGGGGACACATAGTACTATGTGTCCCCAGTTATGAATGAACAGAATGTGATTGACATCACTTCTTGTTCATTCATGAGTTTCCCAATGGGGAGAAGCACTCTGTACAGAGGCTCCTCCCCATTCAGAAACTGCTTGATAGTAAATTGTTTCTGAATGAATGGGAAGCCTCTGTGCTTTCCATTCATTTAAAAAAGAGACTGTAAAAAAAGAGATTGAGGACTTTGTGTCCTCAATTTCTTTTTCTATTTTAAAAAGGAAATATCAGGGGGCTATTTAGACCTCTAATATTTCCCAAAGCCCCCCCAAGAGTTAAAAAAAAAAATTACAAAAATTAAAATTAAATTAAAAATATTTTTTTTAATGTGTGTTTTTTGATGTGTGTGTTTTAATGTGTGTGCTTCATTACGTGTGTGATGTGTGCGTGTATTTTTAATGTGTGTGATATCTATGTATGTGTGGTTTCTTTTTATAATGAGTGTGTGATGTGTGTTTTATTGAGTGTATAAATGTTTGAATATGTGTGTTTCCCTGTTTTGCCTAAGGCAGTGATGTTGAATGTTTTTTAAAGCCCAGCGCCCAAACTGCAATACAATACTATACTTATTTTCAGCGCTGGCACTTTGAGATAAATAAATTGATTTTGCGTCGCAGTTTGGGCACTCGGGTTCAAAAACGTTCGCCATCACTGGTCTAGAATTACCTACATTGTATATTAAAATTTATTTATTTCCTGTGATCCTCAGCTCCATCTAGTGGCCGCAATGTTGTGTTTCATGATTCACTATTGCCCATCGTATTTGAAGAACATTCAGTTTTGTCCCATTCTCACAACAGCAATTTCTTTTCACATGGCACCTACGTACCTTCTGCTGGATGCAATTCAAAAAATAGACCCCCCATAGTCTGTTGTATTGTAGATGAGTATTACAGAATCACCCGCCTCATTGTAATGTAACCTGGATAGGCTTTACAGTGCTGCCCATGCTGTATATGCTATAGTACACCATCTTCATATTTCACCTCTTTTTTTCCCCATCGGGAAAGCAGCGACATTTGTTTCCTGGTGTAAAAACGATGGAATTAAATCTCCAGATGTTCTGGTGTTTGTGTAACTTAATTAGCAGTACAGCAATTGATGGCAAGGGACCTGTGTTTGTGTCTTCATCACCGCAACAGTTTAATAAAGCCTAAAAATTACACTAATTAGGTTTTCCTTTCTCTACAGACATCAGAGGGATATAAAATGTGTTTATCACCAGTAATTAGCATGGCATTCATTTTGTTATCTTTAAATTAAAGGGGTCTGTTTAAAAAAAAAGAGGTGCAGAGCCAATAATCCTGCGACTCTGAGAACGTTTGTTCTGTGCGACTAGAAGCAAAAACAAACAAACATTTCTTAGTATCTTTTCTTTTCAGGTTGAATGTAATGTAAAACAACATTCTGACCACAAGATGGAGGCCATATTTATTTCCTATGCTCCTCAGTTCCATCTACAGACGGCTTCCGTCATGTAACTTTGAGGCTGATTTCCTTATAGAAACTCCTGGAAGAAAGTATTTTTCTGTTCTGGCTCTACAAGCTGATATTAACTAAATTCCAGGGGGTGGGGTATTGTCTTGTTCATTCCCTGTAGATTACCAACAGTGTGTTTGCCTAAATTGCCTTTCACTGAGTTAAAATGTCAGATTCTTTCTCGTTTCCTCTCCCCTCCCCTCCCCTCTCCTCTCCCCTCCTCCCTCTCTTCTCCCCTCTCCTCCCCCCTCCTCTCCCCTGTCCTTCTCTCCTCCCCCCCTCTCCTCTTCTCTCCTCTCTCCACCCCTCCTCTTTTTCTTTTCCTTCCTTCTTTCTTTTTCTTCCTTCTCTTATTTTCTTTTGCTTCCTCCCTTTCTTCCTTCCTTCATCTTTGCTTTTCCTTCATTCTTTCCCTCCTCTTTCTTTTCCTTCCTCCTTTTTATTTTCCTTCCTTCCCTTTTCCTTCCTTCCTCCTTTTTCTTTTCTTTCCCTCCCTTCTGTCTGGCAGCCTCTGTATGTAGGCGGGGTTCACTCTTGGGGTGTTGCGTGTGTGTTCCCTTTGGGTTGGCTGGGTAACCCCGTGCATGCAACTCAAAACCAGACACCCCACGGTCAGGGGCCACGGCCTTGGCCTCGTGCAAACACTCCCACACGTGGGAGTGCCACACAGGGCCTCATGGCTTCAACCACCTCTGCGGTCTTCGGCGCTTCCTCCCCCTTAGGGAGAAAGGCCACCATGCACGGCACCCTGTGTCAGGCATAGCCCCATTGCGCACCTACCCTCCTCAGATGGTTACAGCCACGATACAGTCCAACATCACACTCCTGTAGAACCCCACCTTCTCAGAGGTTGGAGGGAGAAGAACCAGTCCACACAGCTAGTCTTTTTGTTGGTTTTACTTGAAGGTATAAACAGAACAAAGTATACGTTTCAGCCACCCCTAGGTGGGATGACGGCACAATTCTTGTTACTTGCTTGGTGTTACAATTTAGAGAGAGAGAGGTACATCAGCCCAGGTGCAGCCCAGAGCCCACGACTTACTTCGGCCATAGGCCCACTGGCAAATATCGTCAGTCTTCTAGCACTTCACTATTCTCCGGAATCCCATCCTTGTCAGTCCTAGCACGGTGGGTTTCCCCCTGTGGGGAAACTAGGGAATCTTTGTAGCTCTACATAGTCCTAGGCCTGGTCCTGTCCTTCCCATGGACCAGCCTATGTTCAAGAATCAGTCTCCCTCCAGAGACTCTGCAAACAGTCCTAGACTTCTGCTCTCCTGTAATCTCTGCCTTGAACTCCACTGAACTGCCCTCCTTCCCCTCTCGGGCGCCCCCTATAAATCAACTCTCCTGGGACACAGAGTCTTCCCAGGACAGAGCTGCATCTATCTCCAGGGCCCCATGGGGGCATCTAGTGGCCGTTGGCCATACTGCACCTACCTACATGTAGTTCAGGCAGCCTGTATTGCTGGCGGCAACCCTGACTGGCGAGGGTTAATCACCCTGTGTCTTGCTGGCTGCCGCACTAGTCTAGTCAGCTGTGGTTGATTTAATAAAACCACACACCTCCATCTCTGGGATTGGCCTTGTTGCTGGTGGCGCCATATTTAAGCATCATCAGCCTGTTCCCCAGTGCTTTTGATAGTTCTGGCTATACAAGCTGTGCGCTGTTGCTGCGTGTGTCTGTGCCTGCGCCTGCAAATCTTGTTGGTCTTGGCCTGGATTATGCTTTGCTCTCTTCCAGCACTGACCTCAGCTTGTGCCTGGATTACCCTTTGCCAGCTGCCTGCCCTGACCTTAGCCTGTGTCCGGATTACACTTGCCAGCTGCCAGCCTTTGATCTCAGCTTGTCCTGGAATACTTTGGTCCATACCTTGGTTTAGCACCTCTGGCCGGCCTTTGGCATCACCTGATCAGAACATATAGTTTAAGTCCTTGGGGCATCCAAGTACCGGTAGGCGTGCTTGCCTTATGGGAACGGCAGCTGCTATAGGTGAAACAACTCCTCACTATTTGTTCTGACAGCGTGCGTCCACAGCAGCTCCTTCCCTTCTTCCTTCCTTCGGTCTGCTTTGCTTTTCCTTCTCTTCTCTTCTCTTCTTTTCTTCCTTCTCCTTTTTCTTCATTTCTCTTTTCCCCCACCATGTTCTCTTTCTTCCACCTTTTTTTCCTTTCTTCCACCTTTTTCCTTATGTACCAACTTTTGATAAGGGAAGCTGAGAGTTTATAATTCAGCTATAAGAAGTTCAAAAAACGAAAAATAATGTTATATAAATAAAGTTTGCCATTTCTTTAAAGGATTTTTATATTAAAAAAATCTAGAATGTAATTCCCATTATACTCTGGACTCTGCCAGTCATACGAAGGGCAAACTAGTTCCTGACAGACAAATAAAAGAACGTGTCTCAATGCCAGGAAACTGTGTACCTGTCTGAGATAAGTAGTCTGAAACCAAATACCATGTTCCGTGACAAATGATGAAATACGGACCTTCCTAGAACTGGGAGAGCCGAGAAATGATTAGTCCAGATAAGTAGAATGCCAACCATGATTTCTTCTGTATAATGCCTGGAAATTCAGAGAAGGCTTTGTCATTAAAGAGACACCATCACCTTGCCTATGCAAGGTACAAGACCTGTAAGCCGGCAAAAAAAAATTGTTTTGGATTTTTCGTTTTTTGGGATTCGGGTCCGAAAGTCAATTTGTTTCTTTATTTGGATTCGGATCTTTCCGAATTTCCATTTTCATTTTGCATGAGTTCAACAATAATTACAAACGGACGTTCACTGAAGAAAAGTGACATTAAAGGAGAACTATGGGGTTAAGTCTTTTCCCCATAGTTCTCCTTAGGGTAACGGGAGGACACAAACTAGCGTCCTCCTGTCACCTTAGGCTCAGTATACCGTGAGCTGTAGCTCGCGGTATACTGAGACGCCGCAGCTGAAGAGCATCCCGACAATTGTGCCGGGATCCGCCCAACTGCGTGACTGACAGCTGGCTCTGCCTATCTAGAGGCAGAGCCAGCTGTACCCGCCCCCACTCCCGTCCGATCCACCAGTCAGCGCTGGCGGATCGGAGCGGGGAGGGGGGGATCCTGGAGGGGCAGAGAGCTGTGACAGGATCGAGAGATGAGCAGGTCACAGGTCGACTAGAACTATGAGGTGAGTGAAAAGCACTCACCCCATAGTTCTCCTTTAAATGTTAACTTTTCTTTTTTAGCTTTTGTCAGTCCACAGAAACATGGGGCATTTTTTCCCCCAAAATCTTTTAAACAGCGTGTAGCCCCCCCTCCATTAATTTACAGACCCTTTAAGTCTGGTAGGAATTTTAGGGGGATCCCAACACCAAAAAAGCAAAAGAAAAGTGTGGGGTTCCCCCTAATATCCCTTTGGTATGGTGTAGGAGGGGGGACATGATAATTTCCCCCCTCCACCCTTTCCTGCTCTACCAGGCTGCTGCTCAGATCAAGGATCTGGTAAGGAATTTTAGGGGGGAACCCACGCTTTTTTTTTGGCATTGGAGTCCCCCCTTGGTGTCAATTGGTGCCATACCAAATTTTAATTTGGAACAAATCTTACATTTCTACAAGGTACAGTGACAGTGTCTCTGCAAAGGACATTCACTGACCCCATTATACTCACCCTACATGCACTACCTTGCAGCTCCTAGCTCCTCTGCAGCTGGAGCTGAAGTTGGCAGCGCTGGTGACATGGGGGACAGGGACATCACTCTCCAGGTCATGTGACTTTGCCTTTTGGAGAGACACTGTCACTTTGCCCTGAATGGGCATGGGCAAGGTGACAGGGTCTCGTCTATAATCTTGACAAAAGTTAGATCATTTTGTAGCCATCCAGCCCCACTTCCAGTCTCACACTTATCTGTTCCCCAATCCAGTGAGCTGAACCAGAAGAACCCCCAAACACACATATCAAGAATCCAAAACTGCATTTTATTAAACCACACGTCAGAAAGTCATTAAAAACCATCCAACACATTTTGGGAGCCAACAGTCCCTTCATCAGGGCTCTGGCATATGTCATATGTTATCTTGGACTTTTAACTAGGAGGCTGGACCAATCTGTCTTAGAGAACTCTCAAATAGAAGCCCGGACCAATTAAAAGGGCGAAAAGGGGGATTAGCATGTGGGGTAATAGATGTTTGCGTTAGGAAACCACGCAGTCTCAAACCAGTGAGATTTATACAACTGCTTCATAAAAATCATAAATCTTCTATGCCAGACCTATGTATGCATACTACACTCTCATACAATCCTACAAAGAATTAGCACAGAATACATAGATGATAAGATTAAATGAGAAAGCAGCGCTCTTGTGTGGGCCCAACATAGATGTTTTTGGCAAGTGGTTGATGAGGCCCCACAGCTGATCTTGCTGGATTTGGAGATCGGTAAGTATACATCTACAACCTGTCAGTGATCTGTTCAGCAGCGCGCTTCTCCTGTGACGATCAGGGAATACTATTTCCATAATGGTGTGTACTTGGTCAGAAACAATGTTTAGGTAGGTGGTACTTCTCAAAGTAACATCCACATGAATGACAGGACCCAAGGTTTCCCAGCAGAACATTTTAAGGTTGAATGTATTGTGGTGTAATACTGTATTATGGCCACAAGATGGAGCTGAGGAGCATAGGAAATAAATACTTTTTTCCTATGATCCTCCACCCCATCTAGTGGTCATAATGCAGTATTTACATGATATTACGTTCAGCCTGCAAGGAAAATATATTAAGGATGTTCCTTTGTGCCATTATTCGCACAAAACAAACATCCACATATATTGTTTATGAAAAGACATTGAAGACATGTTGTATTACTTTAATCATTTATAATAATTCATTTGTTTAATTAGTGAAATATAACAAATTATGCTTATTGCTAAATGACAGGTGCCCTTCAACCTATCTAGTACTTAGCACTCATATTCTACATACCAGGAATTATTTTATATGGGTGTATATCTGAATTTATCCTTCCACCCCAAAAAATAATCTGACACAGATAACCTTCCCGTGCAGTAAATTGTTTGTTTGCTAATGGCAAATGCATCTGTTGCACAACTCCCTTTTCTGGCAATGTAACTAATGGGAGTCATTTCCCAAAATGTCTTATATTCCTGTCTGAAGACCCAAGTTAGCGAAAATGATGACACCCCAGCGTCTTGTTTGCTTTAACAAAAATGTGCTTAGCACATCGTTTTTTTTTTGCTATAAATAGGGAAAGCCCCAGTGCTTCTCAAAGTATTTTCAGGATGAAGTTTCTTACCGTGTTCCTCCTGGCTGCCCTTGTTTCTGGCACCTGTGCACTGCACAAATGTACCGTGATGAGGGCGATAAAACAGGGTAATGTGATCGGCATTAAGGGCTACACTCTTGGAGACTGTAAGTATTGTTATTTGTAATTTTGTCTCTACTGTGCTAGGAGTGCCCATGCAGATACTCATTTCTCTTTGAGGTTCTCTGCTATAAAGGCTTATAGAGCTCTATGAGTGTACCTAGGAATGATAGGGGGGGGGTATTGGTGAGGTCAACCCAGTGGCGGAACTACCGGGGGCCTGAGGCTGTTGGGGGGCCCAGTGGGGGCCGGTCCTGGGCACCCCCACAGCCTCAGTGGGGTACACAGTTTGAGACTACGTTAGAATGTGTGACCAGTGACATGGTCACACATTTAAACGTAATCTTGGCTATTTTTTCGGCGGTGGAATAGGTGAAGAATTCCAACGCTTTCCCAGCTGTTCCAGGGCAGATCGGCATCGCAAATCGCATGTGCAGGGAACCAATCTGCTCTGGAACAGCTGATCGGTCCCGAAATGTCACTTCTCTCCGACTGCGATCTCACATTTCACCGCACTCACAAAGTCGGATAGAAGTGACATTTCAGGACTGATCAGTTGTTCCAAAGCGCTGGAATGCTTCACCTATTGGCAGTCACACATTCCACAGCCGAAAAACTGGGCGGGATTAAGTTAAAACATGTGACCACGTCACCGGTCACACATTCTAACGTAGTCACAACCTTTGATAGAACACCGCCATCAGGGGGGTATGGCCGGTACCCATGTGAGGGGTCTGGACAGCCTCTTACATGGGTATCAACTGTACCCGGGCGGCATGGCAGAGGTGACAGGGGAGGGGGTGGAGGAGGCCGGGCCCCAGCAGCAGCAGGTAAGAAGAGTTGGGAGGAGGTACAGGAAAAGGGACCCCAGCGACCAGACCATACCAGCCCATCTGGGACCCTGCAGAGCCCACCATAGAGAGTCTCAGGTGGGCAATGCAGGATCTATGGTGTGCTCTGCAGGGTCTCAGGTTCCGCTCCCCCCCCCCCCCGACTTGGGAGGGGGGCCCAGGAGATAAAATCGTGCACCAGGGCCCTTTGGTTATTAGGTCCGCCACTGGGTCAACCTACTTGATCACCAATACCCCCCTTATCAGCTGGGTCAACCATGGACATCATCCGGGTCCTGCAGAACATGGAGGGTGTTCTATCAGTCTGCTTTTGACCCATGATTAGACGGATCAAAAATGGACAGCAATACATCCCTATAGGCCTGCCACTTCCAGGTCAGTTAAGGCCCATGGGACTAAACCTAAGTTGTTTGTGTTCAGGTCTGCTTTTACTGACCTCAATGGATGTGGGTAGACATAGATTGCCACACGTCTATGCATGAAGCCACCTGTCTTAATGACATTTATCCATCCCAAGATGGCGGAAAAATAGGAATGGACATGGATGTCACATATGTGTTGTCCATCTTCATTCTGATCCATCCCAGCAAGGAATCTATCTTGGATCTTGTTCTGAGATGGAACAGATGGCACCCATCTGAAAGGGATTTTAATCATTAAATGAGCATCAAATCCTTAACCTTTTTGTTAAAGCTGAACTCCAGACAAACTGATAAATACTTATATAAGATAAATATATTTTGCATCCAGTCTTAAGATTTACACAGTTCTCTCACACAGCACAGCCCAATTTGCAGAGCAGGATGCTTGATTTTCCTCTACTGCAGTTAAGTAACCTTTACAGAAGTTACATCTCTCCCAGCCCGAGACTGGACAATGAAAGGAGAAGCAGCCAATTCAACAACTCACCTCAGATTCACTATACTCTCTCCTCCAAATGAATACAGATCTGTATCTTGATATAATTAAATGCATTTTTAAAATGCAAGCACCTGCATTAAAGTTAGTAGAGTCCCTGTACAGCAGAGTTCAGAGTGGCAGAGGGTGAAGAAGCTAGGGTTGCCACCTTTTCTTCTAGTGAAACCCGAACACTCTAGTGACGCACTGAAATTTTTTTGGGAGAATGAGTCGCGGCTTATTTGTATGTAAATAGCGCCGTCCATTCATATGTAAATTGAGTTGAGTTTTATTTTTGGTATTTTCCCTCTATTCAAATACAAGTACAACCTCCTTTTTTGTTGCCCTCGACTTGTTGTGGCTGCTTTGCTTTCCTGACACGATTCCCATGCATGACTACTTGTATTTGAATAGAGGGAAAACATACCTGAGACACTCGGCCCCCTCCATTTTTCATGTAGTGATGTCGACTGATGGTCCTTCTGGACTCCTCCCATGTAAGCTTGTTAATATCCATGATATTATAATGTGTATATATGTTTGTTTTATATAAGGGTGTAGTCTCTGATTTGCCTCACATGGGTTCTCTCTCATTTAGGATATATAATTTCCCCTGAAGAAGCCCAGTCGGGCGAAACATGTCGGGTTTTATCTGAATGAGTCATCTATTATGTCCTATTTTCATTACAATTGCTGACTTGATGTGACATCTACACTGCATGTGAAATAGACCAATTAGTTTTTAACTCTATTTATCTATTTTCAATTATGTAATAAATGAATTCATATTTTTATACAATTAGAGAGTTTATAGTATTTCTTAAAAGCCCCTCCCCTTTCGGTAATTGCATACCTTAAGGTGGAATCTACTCTTTGTATTCTTTTTAGTCAAATCTATTTGGGGTGTGAAATCTTGCTCTCTTTTCTCTTTTCTCTTTATTGTTCTAACACATGCCAACTAAAACCTACTTACAACTTTACAATTTGTATTACCTTACTTGATCACCTCAATTGAATTTGAGTTGTATTACCACTGCTCACAGACTCAAGCACCCAGGGCTGTGGCTCAGTCACATGAAGGGTGACGATTGTGGAGTCTGAAGGCCAAGTGTTCGATTCCCAATGTAGAGCAAACTACCTAATGGCTGTTTGGGGTGAAACAGCAACAATGTGCTTGGTGGAATGTGAATGGGCGTCCCTGGTCACAAAAACCTGGTAAGGCGTGGACCTTCTCCCCAAAAAACTATGAGGTGGTTGGCACAATGTGAATGAAGAGACATCCACTGTTCACAAAAACCAGGTGAGAGGTTAAGGAGCTGACCGTCTCACCAAATAACTATGAGGTTGGCACTGTGTGAATGAAACCTCAGTGACATACACTCAAGCCATGAAGGGCACCTCTCATTACAAAAACCTGATGAGGGGTTAAAGAAGGAGTGGACCTGCTCCTCAAAGAACTGTGGGGTCAGCACCATGTGAATGAAACCTCAGTGAAGTAAACTCCAGCCATATGACCTGGGTGTCCAGGGAAACATGTGAATGAAATGCCAAAGATAGGTGCACCTTGCCATGGCAAGGGGGAATAGGGTGACCTGGCAAGTTGGAAGAGGCAAAGTGCCTCACAGAAAAACAAACATGTCTAAAATTAAGGAAATGTTATGGATACCTTGCCCAGTTCTTTCTGTCCACTCCACCATCCTCAGTGCACAGCTTTCCTTGGACAGGATCATTCAGCTACTTCACCAAGAATGGTGATCAGCACCATCACTTCAAGTTTCCCAAGGAAGGTGGTCCTCACCCCCACATGTTCAAGCTCTGAGCACTTCCACTGGGTCTTCACACAACTTTGCACCCATCACACAACCTAGTGGTCTTGGTCCTGCTTCAAGTGACCAACTTTGCACTCACTGGTGGAAATCGAACCCCCAACCCCCTGATTCAGGCTCCAGGAGCCTTACACGCTGCACCACAGAACCAGAAGACAAAAGAATGAGTTGCTCATGTTCCTATATCATGGAGATTGGCTCTCTGAGCCATTGAACACTAAAACAAACATATTACCACAGAAGAGATTCAAACTGGGAAAGCCAAGGCCTGCAGCATTCTAAAGCAGCAATCAAACCACATGCACCACAAGGCCTGGACATGTGCAAACCTGCTCAGTAAAAGTATATACTAAAGACAACTTTGGAGGTGGGACTATAAAAAGTGTACAGGAGCTCATGAATCACAGAATTTACCTCTCTACATGCAGATTTGAACACACCCCCTATAGCATACAAGATGAACACTCTACCCACTGAGCTACTTCCACCGCACGCAGAATGCAAATCACTGTGCACACTTCACTATTCTTCAGAAGTTCATCAATGGCCAGGTAGAAAGTATTTACATGGGTGCTGAAAGCAAAGAGAACCTGCCTTGATTTGGCCAACCAATATGCTGAGTTGCCATCACTTCCCTGGCAGAAAGCCATTGGCACAAGTGCCTAGCACAGGCCACATAGCACAGAGCCATGGTGCAGCTGGGAAGGATTCCCAAAAAATTGTCAGGATCCACCCCAGCTCTCTAAGTGACAGCTGGCTCCGCCTCTAGAAGTCAGCTGTGCCCTTCTTTTCCCCAGTCTGTCCTTCCAATGAGCACTGTAAGTAGGGTCGCCACCTTTTCTTCAAGCAAAACCCGAACACACTCGAGCGACGCGCGGACATTTTTTGGGGGAACGAGTCCTTGCTTATGTAATTCGTGCCCCCCATTCATATGTAAATATCAGAGTTGAGACTATTTTCGGTGGGGGGGGGGGGGCAGTAGTCCCTATCTTAATTTTGGTTGCCCCGTCTACCTGACATCTTGTGTCCGGGTTTCTACTGCCATGAAACCCGGACACAGCATTCAAAACCCAAACTGTCCGGGTGAATCCTGGACAGGTGGCAACCTTAGAAGAAGCACAGCCAATCAGTTATGCTGCAGGGCTCATGTGTTAGCACATTCTCTGCAGTACAGGGACTCTACTAAGTTTAATGCAGGTGTTTGCATTTTAAAAATACATTTAAGGATGTATTAATGAATACATAGCTGCATTCATTGGTTTCTTTAATATCTGCCTGTAGTTCAACTTTCAAGTAAACCTCATCCCTTTATTTTTACTAAGCTTACATAGTAAGAGTAGATGCCCCAAAGTACTTATCAGTAAAATGCTTTTCTGTGGATGCATATACTGCATATACTGGATGCATGCTGGGGCCAGGGTCACTTGAATTAAGAAGTATATGTGTATATAAACCAAATGGAGCACCAAGAAGACATTCCAAAAAGTCCTAAAATATTTAGTTAATTCCTCTAACAACAGGACAATAGTGGCAGCAGGGCCGGATTTACTCTCTATTCTGCCCCAAGGCTGGGTCCCTCAATTGCCCGAAGCAGGGCTAAATGTAGAAAAAAAAACTACCCGCCCAGCGGCTGTTCTGCCACTCTACTCCCTGCCACCCCAAGGTCGGTCCTCGGTGGCCTTGTGGGAAATCCGGCCCTGAGTGGCAGCCAATGCATTTTGGGAGCCAAACAACCTACTTCATCAGGGCTTAAGCACTTATCAAAATATCAAACTGGACTGAGACTGGGTGATTCAACCTACACATGCAGATGTGGTCAAAGGATGGATATCTGTGTCTGCCCAGAGCAGCATGTCGCATGTATGACTTTGGCAGACATTACTTTATATAGTGATAGGCTCACTTAAATTAGTTTAGTTAATATTATTAATTGACCAACTTTAGAATATGAGATGTTGTTGTTAATGAGTTATATATGACACTGCAATATGAAATGTTTTTGTTTCCTCCAAAGTTCTTCTGAAGACTCATAGGTAAGATATATATTTTTGGAATCTTCCAGATATGTGCCTGGTCCATCATGCCAGTTATTATGATCACACCTTGCGCAGAAGTCCCTCTGAATACGGCATCTTCCAGATCAACAGTTACTGGTGGTGTAACGATTACGAAACTTCTGGGCGCCAGAATCTATGTGGAATGCCTTGTTATGGTAATGTTTATTTAGTGTATAGCAGCCAATGGAAAATCACTGTGTACACCTCATCTGTGGATATTCTGCAAAAGGACTATTCCGTCATCATAAATTGGGTTACATTTAACAAAAGTATTGTTTTTTAGTTGCCTCTGGAAAAACGCAATCCAGCTTCTTAACTAGGCTTGCAGGACATCGTTGTAGAAACGTGAGGAAGGATGTCCCTCCAAGCTCCATGACTATACATTTTCACAATCTACCTCTGGAAGATTAGATTTCAGAGAGATAAAGATTCAATAATTCTGAAAAGAATCATTATTACATTCTAAAGCAACACCAAAATGCAGTAGCCTCAGAAGAAAACAAATAATTGAGGTAGACCTCTAGGTAACTCTCTCGGAAATCAGTGTTCTAGTAAAAGCAACTCAAGTTGGGATTGGTGAGACTTCTAGAAAATCTCACTTATAGCCACCAATCAGAAATAATTTGGAAATATACTCACCTCCTCTCCAGAGATGTGATGCGAGTGAGCTCCAACATAGTCTCCCTGGCTTTTTCCAGGTTTGGGATCTTTGGCCATCTTGATTGGCCTGGACCGTAATGACGTGACTCCCACATATATGCTCTGCTTACAAAGAGGCATGACTGCTTTATATCAGAAGAAACAGAGTATGAGTCTTCTGCAATAAAAAAAAGCCTGCTTGTGCATACATTTGTAATTTAAATTCTACTTTAAATTTGTATTGAAAAAATTGTTCAGAAACTTTGATGTATCAGGGTATGGGGCAACAAACAGCTCTCATTCTTGATGCATTAATAGCATATTAATGCGTATATTAATGAAATAAAACATTTTTTTAAACTAATTTGTTTAATTATTTTTAAATAAAAGAATTAAAGTGCATGCGTGCACAATTCTTTTAATATTTTGTATTCATTTTTTTAACTATTTTTGGTAGAGTAAGGAATGGTTAAAACCCTTCCCTGTGTCCCATTTAGATTTCACTTCACTTTCTGTATGGAGACCCAACAGGAAATGAGAAAAAAACTTGACTTTGCACACACTTTAGAGAATAAGTGGGCTTTCAAACAAAGTGAACTTGCTCAATTTGCGCCCTCCCCTGACTTTACAGTTCCCACCCTACCCCTCAGCTGATCCATACTTACCAAGATCCAGCACCCGCTGCCTCCGGTGGCTGTGAAGAGGAGGGGTGGGTGGTGATTGTTTGATGCTGCCCTCCCTGCCTAGCTCGGCATCCCACCCAGCTGCTGGCAACCAGTGATGTCACTGTTTGCCAAGAGTTGGGTGGAATGCTAGCCAGAGTATCACAGTCTGCTAAGAGCTTTTGTATGGGGAGATGTGTACGGCCCATACACATCTCCCCGCCTGGCTCTTAGCAACTTGGAATGCTCTGGCCACATGTCCCAAAAAAATGCAGCCTCCTTGCTGGCCCTTTAGAATTCTATAAAATCTAAGAATTTTGATATGCAGTGAATACAACTGTCTACATTCTAACTTGGAAATGTGTATATTTGGAAGTAGACATTGAATTCTGTCATTGGTGATGTCAATGAAGGGGTCCACCTTCAATGAAGGGGTCAACCTTCAATGAAGGGGTCCATCTCCAGCATAGAGTTTTGCCTCCAGTGGAAAGGGCCCTCCTTCAATGATGTTCTGCGATGATACGTATACATTACAATAATGACATTACATTGTTGTATGTGTGTTTATATGTTTAGACCTACTGGACAGCGGTCTTTCAGATGACATAGCATGCCTAAGGAGAATTGTGAGAGATCCAAATGGACTTGATGCCTGGTAAGTTGCATGCTGCATTACAGATCACTCCTAGAGTTCCCTACCCTAGTTTCCCTTTCTGTAAAGACTGTTTGTAGCACCACTGAAATGATAAACTCTAGATCACCAAGGCAGTAGGAGACACTGGAACTGTGATTTAAAGATAAACTGTAGGCAGATATAGAAGACACAAATCAATGCAGCTCTGTAATCCTTAATATATTACTAAATGCATTTTATAAATGCAAGAAGTGTATGTGCCTGAATTTGACCTACTATCAGCCTCTTGCAGTCCCTGTACAGCAGAGGTGGAGGGAGAGAGGAAGAAGAAGCACAAGGAGTCAATCAGTTTATGTGCTGAAAAGAAGCATGTAGATAAGCTAATCACTGCGCTGTTCCCCCTTCCACTGTCCAATCACAGGATAGGGGTCAGGTCCAGTATGACCTGGGCTAAGAGGAAGTGGGTTCGCTGATCCTGGCACTGCTTTAAGGATGCCTTCTTTACTAACTGCTGCACAACACAACAGAGATTAAACTGTATTACAAGAAATAAAGATGAAGAGCAAATTCTAGCAACTCTTCACAAAGTAACCTTTACAGACTTTGGAACTTAGAGCCGCCTGAATCCTGAAGTGGTAGACCAGCCAAAGCGTCCATTTGTTTTGGATAGAGCAATTATTGTTTACAACCTCTTCCATGCTTTGTCCGGTGTGTCGTTGTGACCACTGTGATATGAAGTAATAGGAAATCTCCCCAATTTGCTTCTTTGTGGGGATGGTGTATTTTATATATATATAT
>NW_017307977.1:228066-274809 GCF_000935625.1 Nanorana parkeri
TATATATATATACACACACACACACACACACACATATATACAAACACAGTATATATACGACCCCAATTCCTAAAAGTTGGGACGCTGTGTAAAATCTACATAAAAACAGAATACAGTGATTTGCTTATAAACCATAAACTCATATTTTATTCACAATAGAAAACAGAAAACATATCAAAATGTTTAAACTCAGAAAATTTACCAGAAAAAAAAGGATAAGGTAATTTTGAAATTGATGGCAGCAACACGTCTCAAAAAAGTTGGGATAAGGCAACTAAAAGTGGTACTAACAGGGAAAAGCTGGAAGAAGGTTAACTGGCTACAGGTCAGTAACCTGATTGTATAAAAGAGCATCTAAAAGGTGCCCATACACCTTGCGATTATCGTATCGTGCGATTGTACAATAATCACAAGGTGTATGGAAGGCGTGCGACCCCTGCTACTGTAAGGCTGCACGACTTTTGTTTAACGAGCATGTTTGAAAACCCGCCGAGAATCGTACAATTGTCGGCGGGTTTGTGGCATGCTTGTAAGACAAATGCCGAACGGGCCGGTGTGCGCAAGCACACACTGTCCGTTCAGCATTGCAGTCATCTGAATCCCGCCCCTCAGGGGAGCGGGCTTGCGATGATCGCAAGTACGATCTGCCTGTCCAAGATGGGCAGATCGTACGTTTTTTTAATTACCTTACAACCATCGCAAGACAAAAGTCTTGCGATGGTTGTAAGGTCTATGGCCAGCTTTAGAGAGTCAGAGTGTCTCAGAAGTAAAGATGGGCAGAGGTTCAACAATCTGTAAAAAGCTGCGTCTAAAAATTGTTGAACAATTTCAGAATAATGTTCCTCAACATAAAATTGCAAAGACTTTAAATATATCATCATCAACAGTACATAATATCCTCAAAAGATTCAGAGAATCTGGAGAAATCTCTGTGTGCAAGGGACAAGACCGAAGCACAGTATGGATGCCGTGACCTTCGGGTCCTCAGATGGCACTGCATTAAAAACAAGCATGATTCTGTGATGGACATCACTGCATGGGCTCAGGAATACTTCTAAAAATCACTGTCTATAAACACAGTTTGCCGTGCCATCCAAAAATGCAAGTTAAAGCTCTATCATGCAAAGAAGAAGCCATATCTGAACATGCTCCAGAAATGCCGCCGTCTTCTCTGGGCCAAAACTCATTTAAAATAGTCTATTGCAAAGTGGAAAACTGTTCTGTGGTCAGACAAATGGAAATTTGACAATCTTTTTGGCAACCATGGTCTCCGCATCCTAGAGACTAAAGAGGAGAGGGACCTTCCAACATGCTATCAGCGCTCAGTTCAAAAGCCTGCATCTCTGACATATATATATATACATACATATCATCCAGCCCTATCCAAGATACTGGCCTTAGGGTGCCATTATGGTGTATACAGCCCTTTACAGTACAGTACAATATACATTGCATTCATACTGCACATTGTATATTTGCTTAGGCTTTTCATTTGATGGAAATGGCTAAGAGTCAGAAAGGAAAACTAAACTATACATAAGACAATATACAAATTGAAATGAACTCTTAATCTTCTTCTTGCAGGAGCGTCTGGACAAAGCACTGCAAGGGAAGAAACCTCTACTCCTACACCACTGGATGTTAACTGCCTTAATTGGATTCTGCTGACATAATACATTTGTTGGATGAACAATATAGTTGCATAGTCTGTGTCTGAGTTATATTCATCAAATTTTACCAAATAAATTCTTGAGAAGGAAAATCCTGCAATTAAATGGTTTGTTTTTATTGAAATTTAGAAATATTTTTTTATTTAATTCCATATATATATATATATATATATACACATATATATATATATATATATGGTGGTGTACGTGCGTATGTGTCCCCCTTTGTGGTCCTAGGTTTTAAGAGTACCTGTACGCCTGTATGTTATGATCTCTGAGGAAGGTATCTAATTGATTTTTTAATGATTCAATACTCTCTGCTGATACCACTACTTGTGGCAGAAAGTTCCAAAATGTAACCACTCTAACTGAAAAGAAGACCCTACGCCCTTTGTGGTTAAAACTTTTCTCTACCATTTTTAGGTGGTGGCCTCTAGTCCTTGTTAGGGAGTTTACTGTAAAAAGTTTGATGTTGCCATCACCACTAAACATTTTGTACATCAAAATTATGTCCCCTCTTAATCGCCTCACTTCCAGTGTGAACGAGTCCAACTTTAGCAACCTTGTCTCATAGCTTTGATCCCCCAGCCCCTTAATGAGTTCAGTTGCCCTTTTCTTGACTCTCTCTAGCTCAAGGACATCCTTTCTGTGGATTGGTGACCAAAACTGAACCGCATATTCAAGATGAGGCCGAACCAGTGATCTATAAAGTGGTACAATTATTGCTTTATCTCTACAGTTCAGTCGCTTTTTAATGCAAGACAGTACTATGCTTGCTTTGTTTGCTCCAGCCTGGCATTGGTGCTGTTATTCAATTTGTAGTCGACTATGACCCCCAAATCTTTTTCCATTTCTGACTTCCCTAGTGGAATACCCATTAATGAGTATTCAGCTTGCCTGTTTTTAACACCAAAATGCATTACTCAACATTACATTTTTCAAAATTAAAGCTCACCTGCCATATAAAGTAGTTGCCCACTCCCATATTTTATCCAGGTCTTCTTGTAATGTTATGTCTAAGCCAGTGTCTGTTACCCTCCCAATTTTAGTATCATCTGCAAAAACAGAAATATGGCTATTCACGCCCTCCCCACTATCATTAATAAACAGGTTAAACAGTATGGGGCGTAGGACAGAACCCTGGGGCACACCACTCTCGACCTTTTTGAAAAAGAGCCATTTATTAATACTCTCTGGACACGTTCCTGTAGCCAGTTCTCTAACCATGTACACACCCTTTCATCTATGCCCATAGATCTCAGCTTGTGTATTAAGCGTTTTTGTGGTACTGTGTCAAAAGCTTTGGAAAATCTATCTACACCACATCCACCGGCCTTCCACCATCCAGAGCTCTACTCACCTCTTCGTAGAATGTTAATAGGTTGGTCTGACTAGAATGGTCCTTCAGAAATCCATGCTGATTATCACTTATTATAACTTTGTCACAAACAAAATCCAATAAATCATTGGTTCTCAACTGGTGGGTCGTGACCCAAAAGTGGGTATCGAGCCCATGTTCAGTGAGTCGCCACATGCCTTCCACTTTTCTAGGTGAGAGGCTCCTCTGCCTCCCCCTAGCGCAACACTGTCAGTTATTGCACCAAGCAGTCATTCAAAATATGCTGCCGAGTGTCAGTTTGAGGTGAGAGGGATGGGGCTATGGCCACAAGGGAGCTCTATTCATACGTGCATTGCTTACAGCTCCCTTACGTGTCCTGTAGAGGTGCCTGGACTGGAGTGACATCACATTCTGGCTCCGGGCACCTCTACACGGTACGCAAGGGAGCTGTTCAAGCAATGCACATATGGATGGAGCTCTGTCAAAGCATAGCAGCCCACACTGGACCACAGGTTGAAGATTCACTTAAGTTCTCGTAGGGTAGGGAGACTGGGTGGACCTTAAAAAAAATATTTTAAAAAATTAAATTTTTTGGGAGTGTGTATGTGTGTGTGTAAAATGTCTGTGAGTGTGTGAGATTGGTTCTATGGTTGTGTATGTATGTCAGTGTTTTTGAGGGCCCCTTCAAACTAGTACAGTGCTTTAATCACATAGTACCCTGCGATTAACGCACTGTACCACACAATCACACCTACTGTGAATTCTGGTGTGGGATGTGCGTTGTGTTGCTATTCAATTCAATGGTACCCCAAACACACCTACCACCCACAGTTCGAACAACCGCATCGGAACACGCAGTACCCTAATGCCGTGCGACTTGGGTCGCGACTTAATGACTAAGGATAAATGTGGGTTCTGAGGTTACACAGGTTGAGAATAACTGCACTAAATAGTCCTTTATCATTCCCTCAAACAGTTTGCATACTATTAATGTTAGACTGACTGGTCTGTAGTTCCCAGGTTGGCATCATGAACCTTTCTTGAATATTGATACTACTGTTGCCTTACGCCAATCACTTGGTACCCTTCTAGTCATTATGGAGTCCTTGAAAATGAGGAATTTTAGAGGCTCGCTATAACCTGGCTGAGTTCTTTAAGTACCAAGGGGTGCAGGTTATCCGGTCCTATTTATTTATTTGCATTACGTTTTTCAAGTCTTTGTTGAACCCCGGCCGGCTACCATCTGTGGTATCTTACGCACTAAGTTACTCACATTCATATCTCCATTAAACCCAACTTTTTCTTGATTGTATACTGAGGAGAAAAATGAATTTAATACCTCAGCTTTCTCCCTTTTATGTGATTTCTTGTACTACTTGTAATAATATGTGGGGATAACCACAAGGAGACTTTGCAATAGGATTAGAGATCACCCATCAAATTTTAGAACCCATACAGAAACAAATGTGACCAGACATTTCTGTGATGATCATAGTTCTAATATACAATCTCTGAAAGTTCACATTTTTGAATGAGGGGTTTTAGGAGCAAGAAGGGGTAATAGACTCTTAAAACTCTTAGAAGGAGGGAGGTATTTTGGATTTCCCAACGAGACACATGCATTCCAAAGGGGATGAGCTTCGACTGGGATGTCAGTCACTGAGGTATTAACCCACTGCATATGGTGTGAACGTACCCTTAGAGAGCTGCCATCATCCGAGGTGGCTGAGGAACATCCCCAAAGGGCAATGAATCCGAGTTAGAAGGAACTGCATCTTGGAAAATAACTTGAAAATGCAATCACAAACCATCCAACAGAGGTTTATAGAAAAAGGGTATATAGTAGGAAGGAGATTTCCAAAGTAGAAACTGATGTATTGGGGATGGATAGAAAGACCCTTTTACATTATAAAAATAGGGGAAACTAAAGATCCGCCTCTGGCATTCATAAGGAATTATTCGGCCCGATATCGACAACTTGAAAGGATTATTAAGAATCATTGGAATATTTTGACTAAAGATAGCACTTTGGGTCCTTTTCTTAAAAGTAAACCCACTTTTATTTACAGAAGAGCCCCTCTTCTTAGAAATACACTAGATATGAATGTTGAAGACCCCCCTAAAAAAGGCTTTACATTCTTTGGAGGTGTGGGTTTCCTACCCTGTAAGAGGTGCTTAAGCTGTAGAGTCACAGGCAATAGGAAGACAATGGAACGTTTCATGGGCAGTAATAATACGAAAATATATGAGATTAAAGAACTTATTACATGCAATACAAGATATGTTACCTACCTACTGGAGTGCCCTTGTGGTCTCCAGTACGTAGGTAGGACGACGAGACACATGAAAGTGAGAATGGCAGAACATATCAATAATATCAAAAGGAGTGACATTAACAATAATGTGTCCAAACATTTTACATTTTTCCACAAAAAAGATCCTCCTAAACTTAAAATAATTGGTATTGATAGGGTTAACAGACATTGGAGGGGTACTAATATGAGAAGGTCCATCTCTACAAATGAATCCAGATGGATCTATACTCTGAACACCCTAAGACCTGGTGGTTTACTTTACACAGAAAAAAAGATGTCCTAGAAATGTTTTTGAAATGTTGGCAAGTAGGATAGTGCATTAAAGTGACACTAAACTGAGGAGTTAAAGCTTAAAAGTGCATTTAAGTATCTTAACTATTAACAAAGTTGTATCTTATTTGTGTATCACTCGGCTGTAGATCCTCAAATCATCTCTGAATTCATGCTGGCACTGTCCTTCCTTCTGGAGGGTGGCTACTTTTGTTCCCCATCATCCCTGTGTGTGTTGTAAAGTAGTCACTGCTCCAAGCTCGCTCCTGTGATGGACTACCAGGGCCGCCGTCAGGGGGGTACGGCCGATACTCATGTAAGAGGCCCGGGCAGCCTCCGGGGCCACGACAGTTCACTCCTCTTCCTTCTTGACCACAATCTGCAAGGGAGAAGGCCTCTTGATTGACAGCTCTTATTCCACTTTCTCTGCACTTTCCCAACATAAAACAAGGCTCCCCTTCCTCTCTTTGATGAAGCCTTAGCAGGTGAATGTGGAGGAGGATCTGGGGAGTGTTTGTATAGTGTATCAGGTGTAGAAATGGAAGAGAGCCCTCCGCACACCTTACAGCAGTCCCGGCCAATTTAGGATGATGGTGCTCGAAGTGACCAAATCACGGATGGCACCGTGCAAACACAAAGCAAAAAGATAAAAAGTCACCAGCACTCGATTTTTTGATAGTAAGTATGTCCCTTTATTGGACAAAAGACGTCATAGGGGAGCCGACGTTTCGGGGCCACACAGGGTCCCTTCTTCAAGGCAGAAAGTATGACCTCATAGGCCTCATACTTTCTGCCTTGAAGATGGGACCCTGTGTGGCCCCAAAACGTCGGCTCCCCTATGACGTCTTTTGTCCAATAAAGGGTCCCTTCTTCAAGGCAGAAAGTATGACCTCATAGACCTCATACTTTCTGCCTTGAAGAAGGGACCCTGTGTGGCCCCGAAACGTCGGCTCCCCTATGACGTCTTTTGTCCAATAAAGGGACATACTTACTATCAAAAAATCGAGTGCTGGTGACTTTTTATCTTTTTGCTTTGTATAGTGTATCAGTTATTTGCACAGCAATAAAGTGTGGATTTACATTAGAAGATCTATGGAGTGTGGCTTCTGTTTTAGTGCCTATGCTGATTCATATTAGAATGTGCCCCTCCCTTTGCATTCCTGTGACCTCACTTGTGTCTGGAAAGTGCAGAGTCCCATACTTGGATCAAGCATGCAGCAAGTAAAGTCAGGTTATATTAATCATACTTGACCTGAATATTGGGTTAGGCCAGTCCCCCTAAGTATTGAAGCCAAACAGCACCAATGACAGCCAAACAGATAATATTTTCTAAAGGGGGCAGTGAGTGTCTCTCTCACTGCTGGTCTCCTTTAAACCCCAAATTAACTTTTCAGTTTCAGGTGAATATATTGCAGTTGCATAACAAAAGGTGTTCAAAGAATTATATTTCATTTACAAAGCAGCCACAAAATGTATAAAAGCCTGCCCCGTTAGCATGCTGCAGAGAGAGAGACCGGTGGTCTCTGTATTGAAATAGTGCTCACTTGGAAGAGGTTCAACCCGCCCCCTACGGAGTTAGACCGTAGTCAGCAAACTTCATGCTCCCTACAGATTGTAGAGCTAGAGCCCTGATTAACAAAAGGTCATGTTGACCTCTGCAGAGAAATAAGTGCTTCTACACAAAGAGCATGGGTTCTTCTCTCCAGCATGCTGGTAGGGGACAACCTTTTATAATCTGACAGATATGGACAGTCTAGAATGGTTTTATACACCTATGCTTTTAGAGGACAATTGGAGCAAATCACTTGTTAGCAGAAATAGTCCACCAATGTGATCCTTGCAAGTCTTCCCACTGTTTGATGCCCAAGCTGATAGCTCTTGCTCTGAAATGTTGAGGGCATTCCTTACATGGAAACTTCATCTTCAAGCCTAAAAAAACCCTCTCTCTAGATAACTGAAAACATTTTGACTTTTTAGGTTTTATTGCTAAATTCTAAGGCTTTTCAATAAGAGTCACTCAGTGTCAGATAAGGCATTACTGGAAAGCTTAAATAGATCAATTTATTTACATATGTCAAAAAATACTCCTTCCATCCCTTGTTCATCAAGCCATCCTTGTAAAAAAATTTAGTGCTTTACAAAACAGCTCAGCCGGTTCTTGAAATAAAGCAGTCCAAGTTTAGTCTTCACTTGCTGTGCTGTGTTTTGCCGGAATTTGCTGTATTCCTGCGACTTTTTAGCTAGTTGTTTATCGTTTGGTCTTTCTTTTTTCTGGTGTCCAATAGAGACGTGGCTACATGAACCTACTCTCAGGCGTCCCAAAGCATCGATGAAGAATTCTGTATTAAAAAAAATATTATCAATAATGCTTTTTTTATGTACCAGTAAAGGGTCTGCATGACAATCTAAACAAGTGGCAAATACAGTTACTATGTGATGCACAACCCTCAAAGTAAACAAAAAACTACCTTTACCTAGTGATGAGCCTGGGCTTGGTGTATTCCCAGTTCTCCCAAGCCCACTCAAAACTGTGGCTGCCACTCCCTCTTCCTGACCCAATCAGTTGGGAAGAGGCAAATTCCTGGCCAACTATACCTCACAAGAAGTGCTGTGGAATTCCCTCCTGCAACTGTTGCCACTGCTCGGGCCAAGAGGGCAGGGTGGTGGTCACATTTTTTTTCGGGAGTGGGCGAATTCAGATGAATTGGGTTTACACCAAGTCCACTTTACTCAATACTTAGGTAACAGTGCATTGGGGGTGCACTGTCAGGCTCAACAGAAGTGATGAGCCGGGGCTTTGGAGTGAACACAGTTTGCCCAAGCCCAGTAAAAACTGTGGCTGCCACTCCCTCCTCCTGACCAAAAAAGTTGCATTGCTGGCTTTGCAAAAGCATGTCATAAAAGGGCCGGGAATTCCCTTGCCACAACTGCTCCACCAATGACTGGGCCGTGGGGGTGGGGAGGGGGTGATGCAGGCTTGGGCGAATTTAGATGGACTGGTTTTGCACCAAATCCAGGCTCATCTCTACTCAACAAGCATCTGTAGGACTTAAATAATAATAATAATAACTGTAGGGAATAAAATAATGTACAAATGCACTTATATGATAAGAGTGAGGTATCCTGGACTTTCCATTACCCTATTTTCTTTCCTTGTTGTCACAGGAATTAAAAAATAAGGGGGAATAATTTTAATGAAGATATACGTGGCAAAATAGGTTACCAGGACTTCTAAGCCTCCCATTCCAACCAAAATAAACACAATTATGAATGACGGGGGTGGGACTTTGTCAGATGGGACGGGCTTGATTTTGACTTGGAGAGAACTCAAAGCTCTGTGCCTTCTGGGCTTACGATCCAAGGGTCTGCATAGAAAACACAGGGACTCTGTTAAAGAATAACACCAATCCTTATATCAAAGTTTGGGTGTTACTTTAGAAATATTTTTTGCATGCCAGGTTCAGTTACAAAGCCTCACAATGCAACTGTTGTGTTGGGGTTGATGTTTTTACTAAAACTGAAAAATATCAAAAGGGCGATTATAACGGGTACAAAGGGGCAAATTCCACAGAGACTACTCCTATATTTACACGCAAGGCATGGCTGCAAGAAGTCCAGACATAAACGTATTACCCATGCAGCCATTTCATTGATATTATTAGCCCAAATAATCCATTTAGTTTCCTATATTGATGGAAAAACAGTGATAGCCATGGATATCTTGCTTGCTGAATGTCAAGATGGACCATCATGTCTTTACCTCTGCAGGTCTTTTATAATAACCTCTTACTAGAAACACTGCAATGATGGTTGCTTAAGTTGGATTACCCCAAGCAACATATATGCAGACCTCCCATAGATAGAACATATTTTAAACTTGCACCTATACAATTTTGGAAACATTGGGAGAGGATGCAAAACAATGTAATTACCTGTATGTGCTACTCGGCTCAGTTTTGGGTCAAATCCAACACCCAGAATTCTCTCTGTATGGGCCAGGAAGAAATTCACTACTCCTCCACTCAGGACACAATTAGGAAAGCCTTCAATTTGATGGTATCCGCCTCCTTGCCAATGTAGACAATCGCCTTCGTCATCACCTTCCTCCAAGAGGAGTTTGAAGCTGAAATGGTTACCTTCCACATTACCACCTACCTGCAACAAATGCAAATTTACCACCATAAATGACAATGAACATTGATACACACTGGCTGTGAAGTGAACTCAGTGATTATCTAATCAGAATTTAAAAACAAAACTTTATGAATAAGCCCGATGAGGAGGGAACACTTTGGTACAGGGACACACAACACCTACACCAAAGGAACCCTGCTAAGAACGTCTTTCTCAGACTCAGTGAGAGTATACTGTGCCCAATCCATGATGCGGACATACTGATGCGAAATACCCGATGCTGCAACTTGCAGACAAGGTAACATCTAAAATTATGAATTTTGAATTCTATGAATCTGTATGACTAGACACAACAGTCTTATACGCAGGTTAAGGTGGCCGTATTAGAACATCTGAACTGCATCCAGAAAACTGCTGTCACGTGACTGAGACAAAAAATTAATGCATCAACCATCTCCCATGTTAGTAATAAGAGCCAAGGAAAACATCTTATAGCAATTCATAAAGAAAATATGCTAGTGAAAGGCACAGCTGTAAGCAATATACATTTGTTTAAAAAAAGCAATGTAGGACCCCCAAAGTGGATGACTTTCCCAGTGCCATGCTTCTGAACCTGCTGCATAGTAGCGATGTGGTGGCGTCTCTGGGGAAAAAGATAACCTGCATGGAAAAACCACAGGCAATACTGGTAACCAGTCCTTTGCCCTCTGCCTGCCTGTTTTTGGGGATACAAATACAAGGAAGAGTAAGAGGCACTGTGATGTTTGATTGTAAAATGTCCCGTGGTAGCAATATGCGTGGTTTTTTTTGTGTGGGGCTCAATAGCTTGGTAGTGGCTGCACCTACGGGGAACCACAGAGGGCAGGAGGGGGTCCTGGAGAAGCCAAAGAGAACAAAAAACAAAGCTGTTACCAAACTAAAAACTCATTTAGACCATTCTTCAGTTGTTGGCACTTCTGTCTTTTTGTTCCGACTGCCTGTTTTTGGGTACAGCTTCCAGAGTTCAGTTCCTTATTAAAGAATATGTATACCCAAAACATTTTTTTCAGTTGTGGGAAGAGTAGGGAAGGGTTAAATCTGTAATTTTCTTATGTCTGTGCCCCATTGGGGAGATATCCTTCATTTCTTATCTTGAAGATGGAACCGGACGTTAGAGGAAATCTCTACAAACTGTCAGGAATTCCTCACTTAGATAGTTGTCTCCAGAACATACATCCCCGTTTCAAGATTTCTCCTCTGTTCCTGTTCTGGGAACAGCCGTACAACTTTGGATTTACCATCATTTTTTATTTAATTTCATGTTGGCTGTTGTCACAGCCAACAGGACAGATGGAGGGGTGAATCTCTCCAGTGAGATAGCAAAAAATACTTGACATGGCATTTATCCCTCCCCCAGTCAGCCCAAAACTTTAAAAAAAGTGTAGTCACCCAGTCCAAAGAAGGGTGACTCCTTAAATGTACTTCTGTTAGCCTATGCTGATTTGCCACAGTGCAAAGCATTCGATAATGCAGTTAGAAACATATGTGTCTCCCTAACCAATCAATAGGAGGTTCATGGCCAGTGGTGCATGTTGGGGGAGAACATCAATATTTGGGGCTCACAGTGTGGGCCTACTGCCTGGGGGAGGATGCATGATGTGATGCGTTCTTTGTGCTATCCGACCAGGCCTGCAGTCGGGGTCTGAATCTGTCCCTGGGATGGAAAACCAAGAAAAAAAACTTCATCTGCTGGAGGTGCCAGAGAAGCCAGGGTGGGCTTGGACCCCGAGGAAGTCTGGTGTCTTGCCTAGGGAATTCTGTGCCATGTTTACTGACCAGCAAAGGTTCCACAATAAACAGTGCTATCACAGTTGGCTTGAAGGCCCTCTGCACTGTGAAACTGGGAAATGGTTGATGAATCTGCAATTCTTGTCCCTGATTGGTGCTTAGTGACTGGTGCTCAACTTGACTTCACACCAAACAACTGCATAAGGACTCATCCCTGATGTGAAATGTCACCCACCCTGCCTCTAAAGTCCTCCACATGTTCCTAGATGTCAGGGGATGCGATAAACCTTTTGGCTAGACATATACTTTTAAGTTCCATTAATTCTTAAGCAACAGTACATCTAGGTGAATGTATGCAGTAAAAAAATAGCAGATCTTACGATATCCAAGTCGGTTCCTTCCAGTACATCGACTAGTTGTTCTATTTTTGTCTGCTCTGTAAACAGAAAGTCATCATCCACCCAGAGGAAATATTTGGTGGTTACTTGGGATACGGCAAGATTCCTGCCGGCAAACCAGCCCTGGAAAAACAAGGCAAGTTTATTGGTCACAAATATTTGGCTCTCCAATTGGTAGAATTAACATCTGCTACAGCAAACCTTCAGAAATCAGAGATGTGCAACTACATAAAAGGAACCATGCACAGGCATCGAGCTCCATTGTCACTATCAGGAAGCTGATCCACAGCAATGTTGTGCAGCTGACTCGGGAATGGGTGCATGTAGACAGGAAGTGGCTCCAAGATGGGATCAGCAGCACTTAGATGCAACAAAAGGATGAAAGTGTTCCAGTTTTTGACTCAACTTTTGCCTTTGCCATTCTCATATAGACAAAGCATTTAAAGATGAACTCTAGGCAAATAGGTAAATACACAAATGTAATTATATAATAAATAAGGGGGAGTGGGGGGGGGGGTGATGTCATCAGGGCAAGATATATAAGGATTGGGCTTTACCTTAGCATATGGCATAATGTACTGTTCTACATTTGGATCTTCGATTTTCTCAATGTTTTCATTGTCATCTGCCACAATGACCTTTATGTCGGGGTAATACAGACGTAAACTTCTTAGCAGCTCTCGTAACTTCTCATAGCGTAGAAAGGTCTTCGTGGTGATGGTCACTAAGGAGCTAATGTTTCCATCTACAAATACAAAAGACAATATATGAGATTGCTGCAAAGTCCTCTTATCACATACTGCATATCATCATCATCATTTTTGGCTTGCTTATCCTGGCTGGGGTCAAGTAGGAGCAAGCCAATATACTTCTCTTGGGCAGACCAATGACGACTCCTATGGAAATACGAATCTGATCCCAGTAGTGTTTTCATCAAAATGTGCCCATCAGAACATAATGAACAGAATGCAGTGTAAGGTGCTGATGGGAAATATGGTGGAGGAGCAGTAATGCTTGGACCCCTGATCTCATGGGCCCAGGAGCAATTGCACCCTCTGTGGCCAAGTCCTAATTATATCAAGAACAGTTCCAACTTATCTAAAGTGACCATATGGTTAAAAACTACAAAGCTTTTGGCGGCAACAGATAATATTACAGCCTAACCCCTTGCCCATTATAAGGGGATCTTAATGTCGGTAGTTGGAGAAGTGCTTCCTGGTCATGTGATTGCTGTGATTGGCATTGTGCAGCAATTCCGCTATTGCCATTGCCACCACAACTGAGTATTTGAAGGAGTGAAGGTGGAACCCTGATTCTCCAGATGTCACGTGACTGCATCACAAGCTACCAACTCGGCTATGCAGCAAGCCCTCCTCCTAGGCTGCATCTTTTAACTGCTTCCAGCTGGCCTCACCCATGTACAGGTGAAACTCGAATAATTAGAATATCGTGCAAAAGTAATTGCAGTAAGTGCTGCAAAAGGGGCCCAAACCAAGTACTGAGTACATATGCATGCTTGTACTTTTCAGAGGTACAATCCTTGTTTTATTGATTGCATGTAATAATCTACTTTTTTGAGGTTGTGGATTTGGGGTTCTTGGGGTTTTCATGAGCTGTAAGCCATAATCATCACAATTATGACAAATCACGGCTTGAATTATCTTGCTTTGCATGTAATGAGTCTATCTCATTTATTAGTTTCACCTTTTAAGTTGCATTAGTGAAATAAATGAACTTTGCACGATATTCTAATTATTCGAGTTTCACCTGTATGTGGCAGCACAGAGGTGGACCTGAACACAGAGATCCTACATATATGAATTGCTGTGTTCTTTGGCCATGTTCAATTGGCTCTTCCAGAACTGTGACCGAGCTAAAACGAATAGCTTATGGTCACCTACAGATGATTAGGCAGCATGGGTTCCTGATTGCGTCACATTGTGCAGCCAATCATAGTAACCGCATAACCAGGAACACTTCCTACTGGCCTCTGGCATCTCAGCCCACTCAAAGGGCCAGTGGCAAGGGTGTTTTTTATTAGCAGAAGGAGAGGCTAACAATAAACCTACTTTAAAATGTTGTCCTAGCTGCTCATATGAGCAAACCACCAATACATTGCTGATGGAAAAGCTATATGATGCTACTCAACAGCAACAGCTCACTTATCTGGCCAGCAAGGGAGTAGCGTGTAGAACCAGTAGAGTACTTAAAAGTCAGAGAAAGTAATTGAAGGGAAATTTATGAAAACTGGAGCAGCTGTGCAACCAATCAGCCTCTCTGTTTATCTTAACTGACTGATTGGCTGGCATGCACAGCTGCTCCAGATTGGGTCTGCTCCAGTTTTAATAAATCTCCCCCCCCCCCCCACACCAAGTATTGAAGCCAAACTGTCAGAATGGCAGCCAGGTAACTGACATTTTGCAATGTAGTGGACATCAAAAGCATGCTACAGCTTTCTTTCTGCTTGGGTTTTTCTTGTTTGGTGTATTCTGTCCACTAGAGGGACATGGCCCGTAGCTGAGATTACTTATCAGCCGGGATTTAACTTTAAAAAAAAAATATTTTTTGTTTTGCATCATTTTGGCCACAAGAGGGACCTGGTTAACTGTAATATCTTATTATAAGGAAATAAGCCTTTCTTCGTGAAACATTGTTAATGGAAATCCTTCTTTAAAATGATAGGAATCATATTTTCTGCTTGTGTGACTGGCTGACTGATTATAAGACCAACCCTCCTCGTATGTAGCAATCAGAGAAAGTTTGTGCTATGCTCTTATCTATTAGGAGGGCAGAGCCATGTAAGAATAGTTCATTATGTATGCTAAAAACCTTCCAATGTATGTAACTAAATTACTGTGAATTTGAAGTCCAGCAATCCTTAGATATCTCTGTACCAAATTACCGGTGACTCTTATTCATGTGCATGTGGGTGTTTGGACCATTCTAAGCCCTGCCAAATGCACCTCAAATGTCTGATAAGAGTGCCAAAATACTAATTTGGGTGGTTGGGGATATGCAGCTCCCTATTGATTTGAGCTTTTTTTGTAGTACTCCCTTACCCCTGGACAGATAAGGTGGATCCCCTGGTGGCTTCTTGGGCTAGCATTTCCACTCTCAGGGTGGAATAATTAACTTTTTGTGGGTTAGAGAAAATTGGTGAGTCACTTTAGAACATTTAAACGCAGTTTTGTTGGCTTTACATATTTCAGGACAGAGGGTTAGATACAGGATAACTGAAAACAGGCAAGGTTGTGGACCTTTAAGTGGAGACCAGAAATCTGTAATTGTGGGCCATTAGAAGCTACCCAGTAGCACAAGTATATTCTGGAATGACCAGTTAGAATTTCTTGCAATGTCCACCAGCAGCATCTTATAACCAGCTCCCCAGGACACTATTTAGCACAGAAGCCTCTTTCCAAGATACTCCAAAACAGGCAGCCATCTCTCTGCTCCATTCCTTTTGAATATACCCTCCAGCAAGACAGCATAAATTCCCTAGTCTTAGCAAAGACCCTCCCCAGACTGCAGGACTGGAAGGCACAGACTTCAAGTACAACCTCCTCTCCAGGTAGGGTTGCCACCTGTCAGGGATTCACCCGGACAGTCAAGCTTTTGAATGCTGTGTCCAGGTTTTATGGCAGCTGAAGCCCGGACACAAGATGTCAGGCAGACAGGGCAGCCAAAATTAAGATAGGGGCTACTGGCCTCCACTGAAAATAGTCTCGACTGCGATATTAATGGGTGGTGCTATTTACACACAAATAAGCCACACGACTCATTCTCTCAAAAATATTTCTGTGTATCGCTAGAGCTTTTGGGTTTCACTGAAAGAAAAGGTGGCAACCCTATCTCCAGGCTGCAGCCCAATATACATAAGACCTCCTCTCCCAGCAGGAACCCAGGAGGCAAGGACCCTTCTGCAAGGCCACCCCAAATATTTATATCCTTCCCCCATCATATATCACTGGCAGTAAACCCCTAGTGATCGGCCAGAGAGGAAAAAAAATACTTATAACTCAGAACATCGTTTCATCTTGCTCTTTCTGCTGGAAAACACTCCCCGGCAACAGGCAGAAGTAAACAATAGTCTGAGCTTAGGGGCTTGGGCTAACTACAGCCCAGCTGCCCAATAAATTTGGAATAGAGACACCCTAGATCAAAGCAATGTCCATACACCTTCTTTGGTGGGCTCTCTACCAAAGAACTGTGCATACAGTGCCACGCCAACAACATGTGCATTGAAGGCTCTTCTAGATCCTTTCACAATTTCTGATAGTTACCAATCTATTTCCAGTTCTCTTCTTAATTAAGTCCCATGTGTTTATCTGTGAATGGTAAAATCCTATTTATATAAGGCCAAATTATGATTCATATTTATTGGCTCTTTGCCTCTTTTGTGGTGTAAAGTCATCCTAAAAATAATTCTTCTTTTGTCAGTTTAGGAAGCTGGCAGTGTTTGCGCTCTAGTGGAAAAAAAACAATGATATCTTTTCTCTTGAATTCAAGATTGGAGCATTCAGATCATCTATTTACTGTAGATGATCTGACATAGCTTGCTATAGGTTACAACTCTTTGAATTGCTTTAATGGATATGCAGAATTACATTACAAACTGGATGTACGTGGATTTAGAAGCACAGGAATTTCATGTTACAAGCCAAAAGTTCCCTTTGTTTTGCTGTGAGAAAAGAAGAATCTGGTATTGCTACCCAGAACTGCTAGCTTAGTCCAGCTGCCTTTATTTTAATAGAGCCCAATGGTCCTTATTAGACATGTAAGCTGCAGGAAAATGTGGTCCAGTTCAGATATTTCATTATTTCAGGATTCGGATCCGAAATTCAATTCACTTCGGTTTTCAAATTCGAACGAAATGCAAATTTTTGTAAATTTTGAATGAGTTTACGAACGAATATTAATTCCGACTACCACAGAAAACCATATACAGATATTAATACTAAAGCTGAATCTCCTAGACCCGATTGGCATTTGGGATCCGAATTTCCAGATTGCATTCGGGAGCTCCCGAATGCCATTCGGGTCTGGGAGCCATATACATATATTACTAAAGCTAAGGCTCCAAGACACGAATGGCATTCGGGAGATCCTAAATGCAATTCGGAAATTAGGATCCCGAATGCCATTTGGGTCTAGGAGCCTCAGCTTTAGTATTATATGTATATACTGTACATGGCTCCCATGTTGCCGTAACGAAAATTTGTATTCAGACCTATTCGGATGCATTAAAGTGAAAATCACATCTGATTGGCCACATGTCCGATTTAGTTTAGCTTTTGAGCGAAATTCGGACAGGATCCGAAATTCGTAAATGGAAATTCGGAGTCGGACACATTCGGATGCATTGGGATTCGGAAGTTCAGATTTGTAGGAATTTCGGAAAATTTGTACGAATTTTGATTCGGAATGAAACAAATTGCACATGTCTAGCCCTTATCTTTGGAAGTGTTGGATTTTGTTCTCTGTCCTAGATGCATGAAGGAACAGCGTGCAGCCAATCAGATTCTATAGTGCAAATAACAGAACTGAAATAACCTAATTTTGCTTATACTTACACTGTCCTGGGTCATGTAAGCGGACTATTGGTGGTTGTCGAATTGAAACTGGGATATGAGCCAAGTACTTTCCCATAGAAAATTTAACTGTAATGAAGAGAAAACCAAGACTGTTTAATATACTGCAAATAGCATTCCATTTAAAAGCAACAATACAAAAAAATTAGTGGACAAAAAACCATAATATACTGCAGAACCATGAACTGAAATCATATCAGTTTGATGACTAGAGGGAATCTCTGTGCCACTAAACACTAAAGTCTTTAGCCTAATTAGATATAGAACAGTGACTTCATCCATTTCCTCTGCGATGTGCTTAGTCTTTCCCACCCAACACCTCTTGGGTGTGACCTGCTTGATCCATAGAAGGTCCTCAATGTGGGTGCCTTCAAACAAATGCAAACTTTAAAGGAAGGGGTAGATGTGCCTGAGTGAAAAAAAGGAATATTAGAAGGCTGCTTGCTAGGGCCCTAGTGGGGAGCGAGTGGCTGCCTAATTAGAGAGCCCGCATCTGCTGCGCCTACACCCTACTGCCTGGACCCCTGGTAAGAGCCCACAATGGCCACCTAAAAGCCCCACTGACCACCTGAGAACCCAGAGTAACCACATAAAAGCCCCATCTGACCACCTGAGAAACCGCACTGGCTGCCTGAAAGCCTGCACTGGCCACCCGAGAGCCCCCACTGGCTACCTGAGAGCCCCAACTGGCTACCCGAGAGCTCCCACTGGCTACCTGGGAGCCCCCACTGGCCATCTGGGAGCCATCACTGACTACCTGAAAGTCCCACTGGCCACCTGGGAGCCTAATTAGAGACTACGCCCGCGTCTGAGTGGAAAAAATGCATATTAGAAGGCTGCTCGCAGGGGCCTTTGGGGCCCTAGTGAGGAGCGAGTTGCTGCCTAACTAGAGAGCCACATCTGCTGAGCCCGAACCCACCTGGGAGACTGTACGGGCCCCTGGTGAGAGCCTGCACTGGCCACCTGAGAGCCCACACTGGCCACATCAGGCCACAAACCCAGAGCAACAGAGTATGTAGCTTCATGTTATTCTGCAGTGCTGTTTAATGTATTACTGGGATTTGTAGTCCTTTATAGCCGGTGCCATTCTGCATTTCTGTATAATTATTGCTGGGATTCATAGTCCTTTATATGCAGTGGTATTCTGCATTCCCGAGACCCCGCACAGCCATCCTGAGACCCTACAAAGCCCCCGAGAACCCACAGAGACCATACAAAGCCCCCGAGAACCCTGCACAGCCTCTTGGCAGTTCTGTAAGCAACACCTTTTTTTCTGGCAGTGTCCCTCCCGAGGTGAGACTCTGGATCTGCCCCTGGTGTTAGCATTGCCTATAAAGGTTATATACAATCAAGGTGACCAGTGTTCTCCAACCAGCTAGAGTTTCCAGGACCTTTTTTCCCCATTGACAGAGCTTCTCATCTTCCTTCAAATTCAGCAATACAAAAAATTGACAGGGCTTCTTCTCTATCCCAAATATGGCTATACATAGACTTTAATAAAATAGATCAGTCTTGCAAATGCATTTGCTTTCTATCCTATAGAACTTTTCTTACCAATGTCTAGACTGTCGATGGTGTAAAGAGTACTTGTGTAAGTTGTGGTCCTCAAAATGTGATTTAACACACTGATATCATTGGTAACAATCTCTAGATGTTTTTCTCCTCTGCCATTAATCTGAACCTCAGGAATCCCAGACGTATTAACTTGAAAGGTTCCAAGAGATGCCTCAAGTGCCACCTGCAAGAACAGATTTTAAAATCCTAAGATTTAAGCAGAACTAAAAAATAAAAATTAAATTAAATTGTGAGCCTGCAGGCCATCACCATCAGAGACTTGATGACGTGATTTTGACATTCGATTTTGGAGATGACCCACAGTCATTTTTTTCACCTTAGTCCTTCGATTTTGTTAATTAAGAAAGTTAAAAACAAATCATGGATGTAACCCCATTAACTATTAGAAATATTTTTTTAAATGAAATTCTACTGGTGTATGGCCAGCTTTAATGGTCATTGTACTTCAACAGTTTTTTTGTTGCCTTTCTCTGGGTCAACAGGGGGTAGCTGTGGGCATAGCATTCTGTTTAGACTTTTCTTCTCTTTTTGTTTTTTCTCCATATCTCTATAGGTTGAACTCGATGGACTTTTTTTAACCCCACTAACTATGTAACTACACGATTTTGCTTAGCAAGGAGAGTGGGTGGGAAACATCACATGGGGGAATATTAGCAATATATGATTGGTTACAGGATGATGACAGATAGCGTCAAGTTATTGGCACATATGTCGGATTGCCCCATTGGGGGATTCGAGGTATTCCCAGTTATGCAAAGAAGAGGGACTGAATAAATGTATCGGTAGATACATAGTAGGCTTATTAGCCCCCAGTCTAATCAGCCCTAGTATTTGTGTGGGTGTATGTATGCATGTGAGATAGGGCCTTAGATTATTAACTCCTTGAGGTCAAGAACCGAATACACACACACACACACACACACACACACACACACTAAGATATATATCAGTACCTATAGATACCTGTAATACTACTACTAATAAGAAATATGAAGGAAATGTATTATGCATCATTGTATTCAATACCAGGGAAATATGCAGATTTGGCAACAAATAAATATAAAGAAAAAAGAAAGAATTACATAACAGAAGCAAATTTGCCTGTAATAGATATCGAGGACAGAGAAAACATGAACTTGATATTTTCAGAAAAGGAAATTAAAGAAGCAATATCCACACTACAAATTAGCAAGGCTCCTGGGCCAGACGGGTTCACAGCCCGATTTTATAAACAGTTTGAAGAGCAGTTAATACCTATTTTTACAAAGACCTGCAACTCAGTTACAGAGAATAATCCCTTTCCTACACAGACAATGGAAGCACATATATCTGTGCTTCCTAAACCAGGTAAAGACCTAACAGAATGCGGACATTTTCGTCCAATCTCTCTTATAAACATTGATCTGAAGATTTATGCAAAAGTATTGGCGGCCAGGTTGAAAAAAGTCCTCCCCCAAATAATTAACCTGGATCAAACCGGATTTGTTCAGGGAAGAGAGGCTAGAGACAGTACAACTAGGGTTATCAATCTAATAGAACTCGCCCAGAAAGAAAATATACCAATGTGTATTCTGTCAATTGATGCTGAAAAAGCATTTGACAGAGTAAATTGGACCTTTCTTAGGGAATCTATTCTGAAAGTGGGATTGGGTGAGACATTTGTAACTAAGGTAATGGCATTATATACACATCCAACTGCAAAAGTAAGGGTGAATGGGGAATCCGCCCCGTTCCCAATTTTTAATGGAACCCGGCAAGGATGCCCCCTATCACCCTGATTATATGTCATAGTGATGGAACAACTAGCTGCTACCATAAGACTTTTCTTTATAACTTCCCCATTAACAACAATCCCTAACATCATTAAAGAACTTAAGGAATATGGGGACCTGAGCAATTTTCATATAAATATATCCAAGTCAGAATTCCTGAATATATCCCTAACGGATAAAGTAAAACTTAGCATAAAGGAAAATTATTCATTTAAATGGCAGCCTAATTCTATTGTATACCTAGGTATACCTAGGTATTAATATCCCAAAGGATCTCAACACACTCAACAATTTTTAGTGAAGTCGGTAATACAGATATGGGATAGGTCTATCACTAAATACAATTTAGCTGCCAGACCTGGGCCCCTGACCCCCCATAGTGGGAAACCCACAGTTTCCACCGGTATGCAAGTGTTCTCCTTACCGAAAGATGAAAAGTGTTTTTATTTGCAGCGTTATCTAAAAAAATATATAAGACCATATCCAACTAATGAGCAAGATAAAGCAATTGTGGATTGTTGGATTACTAAATCCTTTTTAGATAGGGGAAGTAAGGAGAAGTGAATGCTGCAATAAACATGATTACCAGAGAAGATACTTTCTGTCTTTCTGTATCAGGGAGGTACTAAAGAGAGTTAGTGCCTGCCTGATTTGAGGCTCACAATAAAATGTGGCAAGTGGGTGATCATTGATTTATTGTAGACTTTATTATACAATACCCAATATTAGACACCAATATATGTTTATAGTTATAAGTAATGGAAGAAAAAAAATATCTGTGAAAGTATTTCTCCTCTTTAGAAAAATTATTTTTATAAAATATCTCACAAAGGTTCAAGTGTCTCTCTCCACACCAGCACGCCAACCCCCCCTCCAAGGAGGCACATTGTAAATGGAACTGGATTGTTAAGAGCCCGGGTGGTGGAATGTATTAGGCATATTCTAACCATCTTCAGTTTTGGATGCATAAGAATATGTAAGGAAAATAAAACACCTTTAAAATTGTTTTGAAAAGATTAAAATAGAGGATGTATGGTGAGCTTTTGCAGATACATACTCAGTTTATTTTTAAACATGAGGATAAGTTAAATGCAATAATAATGCATTTTCAGAAAAGAAGGGCCTGGGATGCAAAAGGAAATTCTAATTGAGTTAATACAGTTTGCTTTGACACAATTCATTTTGGCATAAAGTTGAATTTTTTTAGTCAGAAGCCCAGAACAGCTATGGGAGCCAGATTTGCTCCGAGTCTTGCAAATATATTTCTGGCTCAACTAGAAGACATTCGTGTTTTTTTCAGTAAAAGAGGAAAAATGTATTGTACTTTAAGTGTTTTATAGATGATGTATTTTTGATTTGGAAGGGACTGAAACATTATTTAATAACCTGAGTTAAAGGATAATGAAAATGGTTACATTTACATATAAATGTTATGGTCATAATATTGATTATTTGAAAGTTAAAATTTGTAGGAAATATATACAAATACTAATTTTAAAGGGTCTGATGGGTAATGGGTATATCCTGAAGGCGAGTTGCCAACACTTAATGTGGTTGAATAATTTTCCTAGGGGACAATTAGAAGGAATTACGAAGAGATTGAAAATTTTAATAGACAATCCGAATTAGATAAAGATTCAGTTCATAGACAAAAGGGAGCTCCCAGATGTTGCATTGCTGGAGGGAAAATGAGCCTACCCTTCTAAGGCAGCTGGCGTGGTTCCAGTGAAACCAGCTACTGAGTTACTGGGATGGTAGATATTGCTGGGTACAGTGTTTGTTTGTTTTTTTGCAATACTGCTGCATATGAACTTTATCATATTGAGAAGCAACATGATGTGTATACAGAAGTATACTTTACCGTGTATTTTGGCAAAGATGCATCCACCTGTAAACCTGTAACGGAAACAAAATACGAGTTAAACATGTTAGCCTCAATTCACAAAGCTTTAACACAAAGATAAGGATCGTTATTTTAGCTATTTGACCGTCGTTTTCAAATGTCATTGCCCTCTGCGAAAAAATAACTGTAATTTCTTTGAAAATAAGTACCGTTATCTTGATGTGTTAGCTTTGTGCATTTAAGCTGTAATCGGAGTTTCCCTGGGTCGAATTAAATCCATGCAATCAGAAAATTATCCCCATCACATGCCCCTCATTTATAAATAACTGGTTGCCTAAAGCTGGCCATACACCTTAAGGCCATACACCTTCCCGCGATCGTACGATAATCGTGCAGTGTATGGAAGGCGTGCGACCGTTTCTACTGTACGGTCGCACGTCTTCCATCGAACAAGCAGGCTGGAAAACCCACCCGGAATAGTACGATTCTCCCCCTCAGGGGGGCGGGCTTGCGATGATCGCAAGCATGATCTGCCTGTCCAAGATAGCAAGATCGTAAGTTTTTTTAAGTACTTTTCAACCCTCGCAAGACTTTTGTCTTGCGAGGGTTATAAAGGGTATGGCCACCTTTACAACCATCGCACGACTTTCATCCTGCGATGGTTGTAAGGTAATTGAAAGCTCGTACGATCTACCCATCTTGGGCAGGCAGATCGTACTTGCAATCATCACAAGCCCGCCCCGCTGAGGGGAGGGCTTCTGATGATTCCAACGCTTGCGCACACCGGCCCGTGCAGCATTTGTCTCCCAAGAACGCCACTAACCCGCCGAAAATCGTACGATTCTCTGCGGGTTTTCAAGCCTGCTCGGGAGACAAAAGATGTCCGACCGTACAGTAGAAACGTTCGCACGCCTTCCTTAAACCTGCCGATTATCGTACGATCGCGGGATCACCAGTGATTATCATACGATAATCGGCAGGTGTATGGGCACCTTAAAAGTAGCAGAACTTTCATATAGTCTCAAGGAGGTTTTACACATTTGGAAAGTCTGTCAGTCTACATCCTTCTCTGTCTGTCTGTGTCCATCAATGTATCAGCATTCAGCCATTACAACAGTAACATGTATTCTGTCTTTCTAGCTATTAGTGAGTACAATGTCTATTTGCATTTGCTCATGTATCCCGCAGATTTTTTGATGACCTCATGCATTTATATGGTCACAGAACTCTTTGGTTTCACTAAATAAAGGCATGCTTTGTGATAAGGGGCGTACTGCCCCATATCATTATCAGAAATGCATTTAATCACCAGTTGGCATTTATTCCCAAGAGATGTTGGTCTTACCTGGTAATAGGATTGTGTTAAGTGGTATGACTTGGACTCCGTGAATTGGATACCTTAACGGTGAGTTGGAAGGTGCCACAATGATATTACGGGTCTTCTCCCTGAAAATGACATAAGCAGAAAAAAAACATGATAGGTATGAAGTTATATGACGGGGTATTCTAGTTAACTTTATATGGTTTATAAATCACGCAAAAGCCCCAATGCTACCATATTGTAGTACTGTATATAAACAGTTAAATTATAAAGATGTAACATAGAAGATAAAAATAAATGGAATTACACACCAGACTTTCACATAATTGGAGCCTTGAAGCACATCTGGCTGCGTTTCTCACACTCCAGCAGCATTAGAAGTTCCAAAGCAATACCAGTCACTTGGCGAAGGCAGCCATTTATGTACTGATCCAGAATAATTAACAGGAGTTTCTGTAATTCTCAAGAGCCTTTTAAAGCTCATTGCACCCTTTCATTTTTGACAAAGTAGGGAAGGGTTAGACCCTTTGAGGGGGTTTGACCCCTTCGCTGGGGGGGGGGGATTCATCCCTCTATATATCCTGGTGACTATTGTTAGAAAGGGAAGGAAAATACAAAATTAGAGTTGGGCTTGGTGTTCGAGTCAAAGTGAGTTTGACTCGAACATCGCTAGTTCGTGTGTTCGCCGAACACACAAACTATCAGGGCATTCGGCGGGCTGTTCGCCTGCCGAGGTCGGGTGCAAGACTTTGCCCAATCAGGGCACAGATAACTGAGAGCTGATGACTTTGCCCAACCATGGCTCACTGCTAAGTCCCAGCAGCACAATATACAAGGCTGCTTACACCACAGCCCTATGTAGTTTGTTGCTAAAGTTAAAAAAGAGAGTTTACTATCATTGTTCTATCATCCTTTTTGGATGTTCTAAAGTTCGGCCCATCGCTATACAAAATTAGAGAGTTGTCATCACAGCAATAAGTAAGGGGAAATCCTTAAGTGGGGGATATCTGTTCTATTGACAACCCTCTCAGATGGGAATTCCATTCATTTTGTAGAAATTTCCTCTCATTTCCTGTAAGTCTCCAGGACAGCAAGTGAAGAAAAATCTCTCCAGTGGGATACAAAACGCAAAAAAACAACTTTAGGGACACTTTAATTAAGCTTTCCCTATGGACTCCAATGCATTTTTACCAAGTGGCAAAATTTCACCAAATTCTCAACATTTTTCACTAAAAATTTAGAAAAATAAGAAAATTCTCATTTTTGCACATACCTAGTAGAAATATATAATACAAGTTAAAGTTATCATTTTGAGCAGCATATTTGATATGTACTATGCATCTATATAACAAAGGTAAATTATTAAAAATATTGTGTTTTAAGTAAGCCAACAATGTGCAGCTTATCATATGCTGCAGCTATCTGACAACATACAGTGTGGTACAGTATGTATTGATAAGCTTTTCCACGGTAAGTGTCAATTTACAAGGATTAGCCAATCAGCTGGCTAGTGAACAATAGTGCCATGTAGACCTTAGAACAACTCAAATTCCTGTACCTTCAGACCTCAGATCTAGGACTGCAACTAACGATTATTTTTATAAATTGATTAGTTGGCCTATTATTTTTTCGATCAGATAAAAAAATAGCATCTTTCATTTAAAATACCATCTTTCATTTTACAAAAAATACACAAATGGAGTTACCTAGAACGCATGGCATTGCAGTACTGCACGTTCCAGTGCAGGTGATCACACTGCGGGCGGGTCATTTGGGATACCATTGAAATAATGGCACCACAATACACAGAAATTTCAGGCCGGAACAAAAAATGAAGCTTTCCACTAATTATATATAATAAAAACCCGGTCATCAATTTAGAGTTAGCCAGGAGCATTGGCCCGAGAATTATTATTGCTCTCACTCAAGTGCACACGGTGATAGCCGACATGTGTAGCACAATCATCGTTTTTCTATGTAGGTGCACCCAACTTGTGTTTTCGTTAGTATACGCGCGTTCTTGGGGTTGGGGGACTTATATTTTTGGGGGGGTATTTTATTTTTAATGATAGCACATTGGAGGTGACATGTTCTCTTTACGGTGAAGACAAGTCACCTAGGGGACACTAGGGGTCTTTGTATGATTAAGCAGTACATAGAACATTTCACTTTGTAGGTCGCAATAACTAGAGTTCACGTAGAACATTTAGGCTTAATAGGTCAAAGTAACAAGGGTTCAAAGACAGAAAGTCATAAACAAATTTTCTGACCGTGGCTTAAGGAACAATAAGTACAATGCCGAGACAACTGTCCTCTAACCTTGAAATGAGGAAGTCTTATCAAGACCAGAAGAGCCATCTAATGTTCTTGGCACAATCAAATACAAGTACAGGGTGGCATTATTACCTTACATTATCTCCAAAAAGATTCTTTGAAAGCACCTGAATTGCTACTTGTTCCTGGCCAGCTGGGTAAACCTACTTCTTGAAGACCTGCCTGGTGTCAATTCTCCGTTCATTCAACTTCATTAGGTGGGCGAAGTTCTTTACATGAAGACGCCAGCAGGTAGTAGGAGGAATTTATCAAAACTGGAGTAGACAAAATCTGGAGCAGTTGCCTAGAGCAACCAATCAGCTTCTCTCTTTAGTTTGTTCAGTTAAGATTTGAAAATGAAAGAGAGAAGCTGATTGATTGCCATGCACAGCTGCTCCAGATTTTGATACAGTCTTCTCTTTCTTTCTACATGCATTTGCTCCAGCATCAGCTGCACATCATTGCTCTGGCCCAGCTTCCTGATAGTGACAACAGTGAGCCATGCTTGAACAATCTGTGTCAGCACCGCTGCCTATAAAAGTGCATGTGACAGAGTGACAATGCAGAAGCACAACTGGAAGTGGTCGCCCTATAACAGAAAGGGTCTGAACAAGTACTTTCATAAAAGGATCACCAGGTATGCTTTTAATAAAAGCAGAGATTTAAGAAAATTGAAAATAACTTTAGAAATTACATTAATTTGTTAAAGCTTAAAGGACATTTTGGTGATTGGTTTCACATCAACTTTAAGCCCCATCCCCTCCCATTGCTAAACCCTTTTAAACCCATTTATTAGTCAAATACCACAGCTTCAATGGGCGGGAAGAGTTAAGACACTGTTTCAATTTTAGGAACTTGAACATTAAAACCTGAGGGAGGTTCTATCCCTTCCTCTAGCATTAAAAAAAAAGACAAACTCTTAAGGTGCCCATACACTGCACGATTCTCGTACGCGATCGTACGAGAATCGTGCAGTGTATGGAAGGCGTGCGATTGTTTCTACTGTACGGTCGCACGTCTTCCGTCGAACCCACAGGCTAGAAAACCTGCCGGGAATCGTACGATTCTTGGTGAGTTAGTGGCCTGCTTGTTCGACAACTGATGAACGGGCCGGTGTGCACACGCGCACACTGCCCGTTTGCCGTCCTCGCAAGCCCACCCCTCAAGGGGGTGGGCTTGCGATGATCGCAAGTACGATCTGCCTGTCCAAGATGGGCAGATCGTACGTTTTTTAAAGTACTTTACAACCCTCGCAAGACAAAAGTCTTGCGAGGGTTGTAAAGTGTATGGGCACCTTTACTTCCTGTCCTGCCTGAATTGTACAAAAAACTTCCCAGCAAGGGCACAGACAGCAATCATTCTACAAAGGTTCTGGCCCTTCACTACATCAAACTCATAAATAAAAAGGAAGAAGTTGTTGGGCTTTGAGCCAAATCACAACACACATCTCTATGAATCAATATTTAGTGAAAAAAAAGACAGAACAAAATCTCTTATTTCTGAACAATTGTTAAATAAGGAAATCAATCTATGGGAACAAACAGATAAAATGTATTTCATTGTTAATTCCCTGTTGACACAGTTGATATTATTTTTTTGCTCAAGGTTTAACCTTTTTGTGACCCGAGGTCATTAACATCTAAATGCCCAAGCAATATATAGTAGAATCCTTCTGTGTTGGTTAACTTAACTCTAGCGTATATGCCTAATTGAATATTCTTTACCCTGTTTAAAGGACAAATAAGACTTATTTGGCAGGCTGTTTCAATGAAAACCCTGTTGAGATATTATAAGCCTACTAATGGAAAAAAATGTGAAAAGGAAAAATAAAAATAAAAAATCAGGTCCAAGTGACACTATATCCTGTCATAGCCCCTCCCCCAGCAAGATATACTCATCTATGCTTCCTCACCACCTACCTCATTCATGAGAGCCCTTGATCTCTAGCTCTAAGGCCAAGTTGAAATGGGTGGCAAAACAAAGATGGTTCATCTGTGTTTTTACAGCTCCTTGATAGCCTACTTACAAACGAACATGGCAGCTGCTTTGTAATTGCCCCACATCTGGAGGGCCAAGGCTTGCCATTTCCTGGTTTATCGTAACTTGGTTATTGCCATCAATACACAGATCTGCCCCAAGTACTTGGAAGGCAGAGAAAGCCTCCAAAGGATTTGAAACAACCTATGGCATCTGCAGCGGCTGACAGGTAAATATGCTGCTACAATGTCATTGATTCCAATCTTTGTTTTACGTGATGACAAATTGGTGGTTTCTTTGTTTAAAAAAGAAACTTCAGGATATAAAATAAAAAAAATCTTTACAACAAATGTTACAGAAATGCTAGGGCAATGCCTTGTTTTACTAGAGCTTCCCGTTCCTTCCTGTATTAGTGCAGCAGCTGAGGCTTACAACCTTACTGGAGTGTTCTGAAATCTAGTGACCAGTCACCGATGTCCACTCTTCATGAGCACAGGATTGGTCATATAATAGCCCTACTGTTGGGTTGGTGCCGCTTTCTTCTTTTTTCCCCACCCATTCATACCTTTCCCAACCAACGGGCTACTCCTCCTACCCTACCGTGACTTTTTAGACCCTAAAAATTAGATAGGCATCTGCTTTCTTATTTTGTCTAAAGAACTTAAAGTACAATTGAAGCTTTTTTTTTTGGCTAGGAATTGAGTGGCCAGGGATTAGAAGACCATCAGGTTTTTATTGCTGTCTGCATACACATGAGGAAGATCCACCCCCTAGAATAGTCCTGTTGACTATCCTGTGACTATCTCTATGATTACACCGCCTTACCTAAATCATTTTACATTTTATTTTTTTAACCACTTCGTGTCCTAATTTTGTACACACATAATTGAAATTTAGGCTTGAAAAAAAGCTTAAACCCATGAAACAATTATATATATTCTGAAAGCAGAGGCCCTGTACAATAAAACAAAATACTAGTTGCATAGTTTTTTTTATGTTGCACAATATTTTTGCAAGGGTTTATCAAATTTTATGAAAAAATAAACTAAAATTGATTTTACTGCACACTAACAGAATGTAATACCCAATTTTTTGGTAAGATAAAAGTTGGGGTTGTGTTGGGTAAATAGATACTATACATTTTAACCACCTCCCGTCTATGGCCAGTCTGAACGACCGGACGGGAGCCTTATATGAGCGGTAGGGCGTCTAAAGAATTCCTGCCCCTCCCCCTGCTCGCGTGTGGCGCTCAGCGCGCACACAAGTGGGGAAACTGTTAGCAATGTAAACAGCCAGCAATTGCGGTTTACATTCAAGTGATCGTGCGTCTCTAGAGGCCCAATAGCTTTGTGGTAGCTGCAGGTGTGCGTCGCTGGTCCCGAGATGCGCTGTGCCCGATGCAGCTGGGACCAGCACGGCGACACTGTCAGTGGACATCAAAGTGAGATCATTGGTCCCCGAATGCAGGAAGTGATGTAGATTACATCACTTCCTCCATTGTGTCATTCTCCGGTTAGAGACCCCTGATGTCTCCATAAAGAGGACCTTTTAGGTGAATTGGCTATCACAAAGGGCATTTCTCAGTCCCCTATGTCAGTGCTTCTTAAAGTGTGGGTCGCGACCCCATATGGGGTCCCGCAAGTGAACCTGGGGGTCGCGATCTGAATCCCTGGCCAAGACCGCCATCAGGGGGGTACAGCCAGCACTTGTGTGAGGGACCGAGGAGGCCTGGGCTCCAAGCAAGATTTTTTTTTTTCCGTTTAACGTGCAGTGTAGTGTAGTGCACTTGGTACCTTCCTGAGCATGTGCGCGCAGGAAGGTTTTTTTGTTTTTTTTCCCATTGACAGAACTTTCTTTAACCCAGCAGAAGTGGAGCACAGTTGCTGGAGGTAAAGGTAAGGAGGGGGAAGGGGGTTAGTAGTAGTAGTTGGTAATGACAGACACCGTCCACGGCGGCGTCGGGGGAGGTGGGGAGGAGGAGAGACACAGACAAAGATGCCCTGCCCTATGTAATAGCAAAAAAGTTAAGTGTAAAAAAAAAATAGGAAAACAAAAATGAAAGCATAAAAAAAATAAAGACGCTAAAAAAATTCACAAATAAAAAAATTTCAAAATAACACACATTTTTTTGTCTACAGCCCCCTCCCCCACACGCAAACATGCGTCGGGTGCGCCAACCTGCGAGAACGCACACTAGTTACATATCGCTGTGAACGTTGAAATGAGAACAATAATTTTAGGACCATTATTACTGATGACACTAAACTGATGAGCGGTAAAAGCTTTTAAAGCGTCGCCTATGGCCAATTTTGGGTGTGGTCGTTTTCTGCTATTTCGAGGGCGCGCACAATTTTAAAGCTTGATATGTTTGGTGTCTATTTACCCGACGTAACGCCATCTTTTATATTTTACCAAAAAATTGGGGTGATAAATGTTTCATAACATTTCATAGGGGAAGTTTTTTTTTTAATTTAGGGTACTTTTTTTTAAGGTACAGTGCTGATTAAATACCAGCAAAAGAAAGCTCTCTGTCCCCAAAAAATTATATAAAATTTGTTGCAGTACAGCGTTTCATGTCAAAGTACTGCAGCGCTGAATACTGAAAAATGGCCTGGCAAGGAAGGGGGTTAAACACCCCGGTCTTCAAGTGGTTAAGCACACCCCCAACCTTATCTTAGTGTCTTACCGTTTCATGTAATGTTCGTATTCCTTTTTACGTCTCTCCGCAGCAGTTAAATCATCTGCAGGCAAATGTTCCTTGAGTCGGAACACCTCCCCGCTCTTTTTCACCGACTGGCAGGAGCAAGCGCTCTTCTTGGACACTGAAAAGCTAAAACGAAAAAATTAAAGAGCATTACATTAAAATCTAATAGTATTTGTAAACCCCTTCCTTGCCAGGCCATTTGTAAACCGCTTCGCATTGCGGCCGGAGGGCGTGGCTACGGTGCCATTAACTTCAATGGCCTGCCACGCCCCCTCCTGCCCCACAAAAAATTGAGCTGGCAGCAATGCGATGCAGTGCGTTCTGGCCAGAATCGAGCCGAAGCGCACTGCATCTGATGTGAACTAACCGTAATATACAGAGTAGATGCACTGGGATGGAGGAGCAGAGTGAGCTGAACTGCAAGGAATGACTGGGGTGCTTTTGCTGGGAACTTTGAGGGTTAATTACTCCGCCGTGCCTGCAGGTACAGATGCCAGTTAGCGCTTGGTTTAAAGTTTCCTTTTGCTAAGAAAATTCCTAAATCCATAGTCTGACCACATGATTATTTTAAAGCAATCTTCAGCTCCAGTTTGGGGATGTTAAACACAGATCATAATGGTTAGGGCCAACTGTCATTTTAAACACGATAACGTTTTCTAAAAACCTGCAGAAACCCGTTAGCAGCTTGTTTAAAGTGCCAGCCAAAATGTCCATTATGATCTCTCTTTAACATCCTCTTACCAGACCTGAAGGTCCTTTAAGCGCATATTAAGACATGTCTGTAGTGTTGCAATACCACCCACTAATGTCCACTGTGGTGAGTAATCCTATTCATTCAATGCAAATTTAAAATGGACCTGCAAAATTTTGTTACAACGCCGCACACCATAAAGTATGGATGGTTCTCATCTGTGTGTTGCGGAGTGCTGGGAAGGTGCAGTGGGGTGCCATTCAAAATGAATGTCATCACAATGCACTTCAGTCAGTTTTGTGCATTGCCATAAAACACGCATTTTACTGCACATGATCGCAAAACACAAGCACGGATAAAGACTTCTGTTTGAGGCAGTGGAAGAGGAGCGGTGTGTGGAAAGTACAGGGGCCAAATACAGAATGAAAAAAACATAAAACAAAGCAATCCGTCAGATTTTCCTAACCAGTCCATTTGTTCCCCAATAACCCTCAGGCGGTTGTGTGCTTGCTGGCCCACAGACATTGGATCGCTCTCTGATCCAGCAAAAAAAAAAAAGATTGTGAGACAATCACTATAAAAAATAAAAATAAATCACAAGTTATGCATTCTTCATGTGAAGGGTGCTATGAACATAGCTGCTAATTATGGAGATTTAATAACTTTTGTTATACACCACAATTGGACCCCTAATTCTGAACTATTAACCCTTTAAAATACTGCATTAAAGTATCTGTATAGCCAAAACGTTTTCTTTTTTTTTTTAGTAGAGTTGGGATGGGTTAATATTGCTATCAGGTTATTTTGTTTTTATATCCGTGTCTCACTAGGGAGTTTTTTCCTTCACTCTATGCCTAGATAGGAGGGATGTGCTCAGGTTCAGCCTGAACCTGAGCTCCTCTGAACACGGAAGGAAGCTTCTTCCGCTGCCTTCAATTCATTGTGGCCAATGAGTTCCCCACCCATGGCTGCAGGTAAACAAAGAGGCAGTATGTGGCAATAAAATGTCAATGACATCAGCACAAGAACCCCGCCATTCTGTTTAGGTGAAGGAGGGATTGCCCCAGTCCCCTGTTGATTGGGTGGGTAGCCCATGGCACTGCTAAACACACAGAGGAGCTCAGGTTTGGACTGGGTTTGGTATGAACTTGAGCTCATCCCTATTTGGTAGAAGTCACCAGCACATGTGTCCCCCATTGCATGCTTACCCTCACCTCTTGATCTGATGACAACTCTTAACATTTGGGATTTCTCCTCAATGACAATGGTCACGAGGATAGAGAGGGTGAGTCTCCACCATAAAAAAAAAAATAGGAAGCTGTATGGGCACCTTTAGCCTGTGCTTTTATCAGGCCTGGCGTTACTGAGCTGTACTAAGAACAGAGTGTCCGGTATGGTTATTCCAGCCTCAGTGTGCCTCCACATTGCAAAGAGCAGTAGTGGCCCCAAATTCATGTACCCGTTTCCAACAGGTACAGGAATCTGGGTCAAGCACCGACATTTGCTGCGTGGATGCACAATGGCATTGTAAAGAATGTTGTAGACACTCCTTATGAATTCCAGGCATGGTCTTTTCAAGTCCCACTTTTCACCCTACATCTTAGTAGCACCATTGCTTACAGAATAGAGGGTGGAGGTCATAAAATGATTCTCCTTTTGGGGGTATCATTCATAATCATGTCCCCATCTTTATTCCAGGGACAGGCTTAGGTTTTGAACATTTGACCCTGGGAATTTTTCTGCCTTGGGTATGCTTTTGTTTGGAGCACTGACCATCTGAGCAGCAATGTAGCATTGGCTAGAGATCATGATGGCTGTTATCAGTAAAAGAGGTCTGACCTGAAAATGATTCATGAAAGCCAATTCTGGTTGCTGCAGGTTACTACAGAAGTGTCCACTTGCCTTATTTAAGTGTGAAAGAAATACAGAAGCTTCCACTGCTAGCCTCCTTCTGAAATGCTGGTTGCCTGGCTGCCAAGCTAATCCAATGGCTTCAGCATTTTTGGAGTCACTCTGACCTGGTGCATATATGGAGACCAGGAGTTGTAGCTCCACTTTGACTTGACGACTTGTCTTCTGCTTGTTATAGGGCACCGCTACAAATTTCAGTGGTGATGTGAAAGAATACAATTGTTTTCAGATTCAGCAATCTATAGCTTGTGTGGTCCATTGTGTGCAGTCACAGGCTGTCAGTAAAAGCCTAACAATCAACCAGCACCTTCACATGAGATTATAATCACTTGCTAGCCAGGGGTTTAACCGCTTATTGACAGCTACTCAAGTTCATAAACAATAAAAATCCCACATCTAGACAAAATGTTTCACTTTCTTACCTGACATTCGGCCAGATTTCATCCCATTCTACTGCCGGATAAGGCTGTGTTACCAAGACATGAGTGTGAGGCATGTCCAGGAAATAATTCCTATAGCAAACGAGCAGGACATATCCCAGGACAATAGCACTCATAAACAGTAGCTCCCTCCAGACATAGCGCATGCTGAGGCTCTTCCTAAGAATATTGCATCAAGCTTGGCAACACATAGAACAACGTCCTCATGTAATAAAACAGCCGCTCGCCTAAAACCCATGCAAATCTAAAGCAGCTGTAACGAGAGCCGTATGTGCTGGAATAAAAGTAAAGGTGCTGCGATACCTGGACAATAAAAGCACAGGTAAAAAAAAAAAGTGTATCCAAGACTGCTAATTCAATTGTAATTATAATTGCAGGCTTTCGAATCAAGTGGAACATTCCATACACAGCCCAAGGAGTCAACAGTAGAAAAGTCAGGTGTGTGAGATCAGCTGAAAGATCCAAAACACACTGGGAGGTATTTATCAGTTCTGTCACAAAGCAGAATGCAATGCTAACCAGGAGCAATGGGACCAATTAAGGTCCCCACACACCTTAGGATAATCGTACGATAATCGCGGGAAATCCTGCGATCGTACGATTATCGTAAGGTGTGTGGAAGCCGTGCGACCTCTACTACTGTAAGGTCGCACGACTTTTAACTTACGGACATGTTCGAAAACCCGCCGAGCATCGTACGATGTTCGGCGGGTTTGTGGCATGTTCGTACGATAACAGCCGTACGGGCCGGTGTGCATGGGGAACCTCACACTTTTTTTTCCCCTCTTCTGCAGACTGTAAAAAAAAAAATTCACTTTGCTGCAACGAACGCACGAAATGAAAACGAAACGAACTTTCGTCCAGACTACCGCTAACGAATTTAGTCAGAATCCGAATCCCGATACGATTTGAATTTCGGACCCGAATCCTGAAAAACGACATGACCAAGATGGCCGCCGGCAGGTAACTGCGGTACAGCGCATGACGTCTTCACGCGTGTGCGCAATGACGTCACATGCGTACACGATTATGTCACTGCAGGATGTCACCCGGTACCCGCATCAGGTGTCACCCCGCCTCGGGACGCCTCTGCAGGCAGGTGCACAATAACCAGTAAAAAATTAACCCAGGCCAGTTTGTTAACCACGATGCCAAGCACACTCATCAGATGTTTAAATCATTGAAAATAGAAACCCCAGGGCTTGTGTGGAAGAGACCCTTGTCGCCATCGGCACCAGGACCAAGTGCTTTTCCAAGGTGGCCCCTGGAAAAGCACCCTCCCATGTGGCCTGGTATGGTGGGGGAGGGGGGCGCTCATTCGTTCCCCCCCCTTTCCTGCCCTGCCAGGCCTGTGCCCAAGGGTCTGGTTGGGAATTTTAGGGGGGATCCCATGTTTTTTTTTGCCCCATTTTTGGGTGTGGGGGTCCCTCCTTAAAATTCCTATCAGAACTAAAGGGCCTGGTATGACATCGAGGGGGAACCCCACGCACTTTTTTTTTTGACTTGAGGTCCCTCCTAACTTTTCTACCAGCCCTAAAGGGTTTAGTATGGTTTTGGAGGGGGACCCCACATTGTTTTTTTTCTTTTCTTTTCTTTACATGTCTTTTTTTTATTCTGGTCACTACCTCCGAGGTAGCTCAGTGGCATTCGGCTATTCATTTACTGCCGTTCAGCCCCTATGAGAATAGGACGAATGGCAGTGAGTGAACTGCCGGAGGTTCGGCTCAGCCGATCCAAATGTTGTCGAACGTGTTCTTCACTTCTGAGCATATTCAGCTGAATCAAAGCAAGCCATAGTGAGCCAACGTTTGGCTGATTTTAGCCGATGTACGGCTGAAATCAGCCGTATGGGGTCAAAGTGAATAGCCGAAAGGTGTTCGGCTCAGTTCACTTCGGCTTGGTTATTCATTCGGCTGCCTTTGGCAGCTTAGTGAATAACCCCCTATGTGTCTACCTGCTGAGGTGCCCATGTGGTTTTCTGTACATGGGTAGACCCACCCAGAAAGTGATGCATGGGGTTCTACACATAAAGGGACAACAGAATGAACTTCTGGTGAAAGGGCAGGCAAGACTGTTATAGACGGCCTTTCCATAGGAAAGAATGGAGGGAGTTTAACAAACCTTCAGGCCTAAATGTGCTTTATAGCATGCGTGCAAAAAAAATAATAAATGCACAAATAGCTCTGGTAGGAAAGGGTTAAGGAGGATGGGGATGTCTCCAGTTGAGCCTGCTCTTTGTTCACTGCTGTACATGCAAATCTCCCAAATGTCCCTCATTTGGAACCAAATCCCTCTGTCCCTCTTTCCTCCTCAGTTGTCCCTCTTTTTTGTCTGATGTACAGATTTCCATGAAAAGGTTCTATTTGACTACCAAAATTGCTACTGCCTTTATCTTACCTCTTTATTATCTTGTTTGCTATTTTAAAAAGGCACGAGAAAGGAAAAGTAATGGTGAAAGAAATCAATTCTACGTTTAACCAATCATTTTTGACATATGAATTCTTAATGGTCCGCATAACTGTGGCATTGGCAGGGATGTTTTCTTTGCCCATATATATAAGTAGGGGTGTGGCAGGGGTGTGTCCATTGCCTATATATAAGTGGGAGTATGGCATGGGTGTTTCCATCGCTTATATATAAGTGGGGGGTATGGTATGAGTGTGTTCATTGACTATATATAAGTGGGGGTATGGCATGGGTGTGTCCATTGCCTATATATAAGTGGGGGTATGGCATGGGTGTGTCCATTGCTTATATATAAGTGGGGGGTATGGTATGAGTGTGTTCATTGCCTATATACAAGTAGGGGTATGGCAGGAATGTGTCCATTGCCTATGTATAAGTGAGGGGTATGGTATCAGTGTGTTCATTGCCTATATATAAGTGGGGGTATGGCAGGGGTGTGTCCATTGCCTATATATAAGTGAGGGGTGTGGTATGAGTGTGTCATTGCCTATATATAAGTGGGGGTATGGCAGGGGTGTGTCCATTGTCTATATATAAGTGGGAGTATGGCATAGGTGTGTCCATTGCTTATATATGAGTGAGAGTATGACATGGGTGTGTCCATTGCCAATATAAAAGGGGGGTATGGCATGGGTGTGTCCATTGAAAGGTTGAGTGTTCTGCGCTATGAAACAGACCCCAAGGGGGAGATTTCACAGAGAGTAAGGGTTAACCGCAAGCTGCTGAAACTAAGGCCAGATAAGCCTCACAAAATGGTTTTAGAATAGTGAGCGCTATGGGTCTCCTGGAGTGAAGTGAGAATCCAACAATGACTTATTAAATAAGTGGTATAAAAATATATATGAATATCTCTAAGTGAACATCTTATAATGTGAAATAAAAATTGCTGAAGAGGGAGACCCATAGCGCTCACTATTCTAAAACCATGGGTGTGTCCATTGCCTATATATAATTGGAGGTATGGTATGGGTGTGTCCATTGCTTATATATAAGTGGGGGTATGGTATGGGTGTGTCCATTGCTTATATATAAGTGGGGGTATGGTATGGGTGTGTCCATTGCTTATATATAAGTGGGGGTATGGTATGGGTGTGTCCATTGCTTATATATAAGTGGGGGTATGGTATGGGTGTGTCCATTGCTTATATATAAGTGGGGGTATGGTATGGGTGTGTCCATTGCTTATATATAAGTGGGGGTATGGTATGGGTGTGTCCATTGCTTATATATAAGTGGGGGTATGGTATGGGTGTGTCCATTGCTTATATATAAGTGGGGGTATGGTATGGGTGTGTCCATTGCTTATATATAAGTGGGGGTATGGTATGGGTGTGTCCATTGCTTATATATAAGTGGGGGTATGGTATGGGTGTGTCCATTGCTTATATATAAGTGGGGGTATGGTATGGGTGTGTCCATTGCCTATATAAAAGAGGGGTATGGCATGGGTGTGCCCATTGCCTATATATAATTGGAGGTATGGTATGGGTGTGTCCATTGCCTATTAATAAGTGGGGGAGTGCCAGAGGGGTGTCCATTGCTTATATATAAGTGGGGGTATGGTATTGGTGTGTCCATTGCCTATTAATAACTAGGGGAGGTGGCAGGGGGGTGTCCATTGCCAATATATAAGTAGGAGTATGACATGGGTGTGTCCATTGCTTATATATACAGTAAGTGTGGGGTATGGTATGATATGGTATGGTATGGTATGATATTTGATTATATATGAGTGAGAGTATGAAATGGGTGTGTCCATTGCCTATATAAAAGGGGGGGGTATGACATGGGTGTGTCCATTGCCTATATATAATTGGAGGTATGGTATGGGTCTGTCCATTGCCTATTAATAAGTGAGGGGTGGCAGGGGGGTGTCCATTGCCTATATATGAGCGGGGCATGTCGTGGGTGTCTCCATTGCCTCAATACATTGTGCTGGAAGGTGTCCCTCTTTCTCATCTCAGAAAATTGGGAGGTATGTATATATCCCATAGTTGCAAATTCGTAGTTGGAATAGAGACAACACTTGTCAGAGGGGCCTGACAGTGTTGTCCCTGTCCATGAAAGTGTTTTGTATATTTCCCTGTCCATGGGCACCTTTCCCTTTTTGCTAGTTTCAAACAGATCAGAGTGGCTGCCAATGTTGCTTTTAGCACCCTTCAACAACATTTTTGTATATTTATGTAGAAGCTCTTTTGTATATTGAGCCATGTCGTCCCATACTGCATTTGCTATGTGATAAGAATAAAGAGATCTTTGTCCGGCATGTTTTTGGTTTTGATATACAATTTGCTTTCTTGAATGTATGGGTGTGCCTGTTCTTTATTATATTTGTTCTGAGCTCTCAGGTGCCCTTTCTCTTTCATTGCTTAGGGGCTCGTTCACCATGAGTATAAGAAGGGTTGACAGAGTTGCATTTGAATATTAATTTACTTTGAATAAATATTTGTTACCTATGATCCTCTGCTCCATCTAGTGGACATAATGTGGTATCTATCTGATATTACAATCAACGAAAGAAAAATATACACACAGAATGAATGTGCAGTACATGCAGTTCATCTGGGCAAAAGGTTCTGCAATTGTTTTTATAAATTCACCTCTAACTCTATGACTAAGTGTTCAATTTGATATCAAGCCTAAGAACTAGGAATGTGCACAGTTGAGCATTCCTGATTCTCTGGTGCTTCTCTTTTAGTGTCAGGATCCAGATCTGAATCCAGGGCCTCTGGTGTGTCTGGCGGTGGCTCTACCTGCTGAGCCACTCTGAAACCTTGGATAGTTCCTTGCCTGCTGTGATGTGTAATCCTCAGGTAAACCTAGTTTCTGCTGAACTCTGAACTCCTTGCTCCTCCCTTGAACTTCCTATTTTAGCCTCTACACTTCCTGTTTGCCAGATTATTGCGCTCCTGCCAATATCTTGCTTCCTGCTCCCTCTGTGATACAATCTGTTCATACTGCTACCCGTGTACCGACCTTTGGCTGCTGATTTACGCACTACACTCATCGTCTTCTGCTTCATACCCAATACCTTTGGCTACTGACCTCGGCTTGTTTGCTGACTACGCTTCTGCATGCTCCTACACTACTACCGTCTGCTTGTGTACCAAACTCGGCCTGTTATACGATGAATTTGCCTACTGTTTCAGCTACTGGACTCTGAGCCTGATCCCAGATCGTGACATTTAGATTGTAAGCCCTCACGGGCAGGGCCCTCCTTACCATCTTGTCTTGACTTGTATTGTAACTGTAATGTCCTCCTTATATTGAAAAGTGATGCGCAAACAGTTGGCGCTATATAAATCCTGTATAATAATAAATCAACATTCTAGCCCAAGGAGTAACCTAAGGTTCCTTTTTACCAGCCAAAACGGCTCTAGAAGTGAAAGGGTTAATTGCACTGTATTACATAGTGTTAGTGTGTACTATGACTATGTATGTGTATCTAGTTTTTATTGGATTTATGACATTTTAGTACAATTTTACTGTGCTAGTCTTCTTTTGCTTCTTATTCCATTTTGAGAGATTAATGATGAAAATGCTAAAAGTTTGAACAGCTATATGAATGTGGAACTACAGATTACCAGAAATAAAGTGAAACAGATTCTCCCATCTACGCTAAACTGTGTGGGTGGAGGAATCTCCCGCTGGGTCAAGCTTCAGTATCTTGCTAGTTGGCCCCGGCAAAAAACCTGAACAATCTGATTGGATGCAGGCATTGTTCAAGTGTTTTGAGACCCAGCGTGGCCGACTAGCAAGATACTGAAGCTTGGCCCAGTGGGAGATTCCTACAACCACACAGTTTAGCGTAAATGGAAGAATCTGATGCACTTTTTCCTTCTGACCATAGAAAATCTGCAGAAAATCTATAGGTGTGTGGCCAGCTTAAGACTGCGTGTCATTGTTAGGGAACCAAGAAACCAAACAGAAACTTAAATGCAGGTTAAAAATAAAAGCAGTTTATTGAGAAAGACATTCAACAAAAAATCTACTTATGCATTTCACCGATTTGGCTTAATCATGTTTTAGCACCATCATCGGTTCCATCTAACTTTTTCCAAACCCCTGCTTACTGTGTCTTCCTTCCTTCCTTCCCATTTTGGCACCTTTTCACATATTGAAATAGCCACAATAAATACTGGAACTGTTCTTTGCCACCTCATTAGCCCTGGAATATTTCAGTGATTACACTACAAATACTATATTTCACTACACTTCTACAATTGGGTTAATCTTCTGCTTCACCATGTTTTATACGTCTTTGGTTTATTCTTACAAAATCACCCATTCTTGAACACATTCCTAATCTATTAGTTTGCTTTACACACAGTTGCTGTGCTTTGAGTCAATTGCGTCCAGCCATTCAGAAGCGTATATAATAAGTATAATTTAATGAACGCCATTAAGAAGACATACATTCATTTGCCTGATCCACTTATGAACTACCATGGGCGACAGCCAACAACCAGGCAAAACAGATGTTAAGGTGCCCATACACCTGCCGATTATCGTACGATATTCGCTGGTGATCCCGCGATCGTACGATAATCGGCAGGTGTATGGGCAGCATGCGACCGCTTCTACTGTAAGGTCGCATGACATTCGTCTTCCGAGCATGTTTGAAAACCTGCCGAAAATCGTATGATTGGTGGCACGGTCGGGGGACGAATGCCGCACAGGTGTAAGGTTGTAAGGTGTATGGCCAGCTTTAGACTGTGTGCCCTCATGGAATGGAGGCATTCCAAGTATGGGCTTGGCAATGTGAATTCATCAAACCTAATTCAATTCTAACTAAATGGATTAAATCAACCTGTTGTGTGATTCCGTTAGAAAGTTCAGGACTGAGAGTTTATTTAGGTCTAATTACTTTGTACACTTCTGCCACATCCAAACACACAAAGTGCCAGAGGGGACAAAAGATCCCAATAAAATTGATTAAATCAACCCTCCCATATGTCTATGTATTCCCCCAAATATGGGAAGGAGTAAATCCCAAGGAAGGGTTTTAAAATGCCCAGCTAGGACACAAGAGAAGCAAACATTTTTCAATGTGTCTCCAGCAGATCCGTGTTGCAAAAAAAGCTTGTAGAATAAGTGGTGGGTAGCCTTCTAGTGCTAGACTGTTGCTGGGACCTCTGTCTAAGTTCTGTCTACACCTGGATATTTATTTGGAAACCATGGCAGGTAGAGCTGACGGTAGCAGAGTCAACAGGCTGATAATGAGATCAGGCACAGACAAATCAATCCAACATAAAGTCCATGTTTTACATAGGCAGACAGAGCTATGCCTGACAATAGCAGAGAAAACAGGCCAATGATCAGGATAAGCACAGAGGAAATGAGCTAAAGTGCAATCCAAATATTTTGCAGGCATAATTCTGGATATGACTGGGCAGAATCAGACAGACTTGACAACAGGGAGGGAATGATCAAACAGACTAACCTTTTGATCAGGCACCAACTGAATGTTCAGCAGTTTAATTAATCTTTTTTGATTAGATCAGATGTGCTTAGTAACCACCAGCAGATGACAAAAGCACAGAAACTCAGGCTCAGAAACTTTTTGACCTCAAACAATATTTAACAACTCCAATTGTTTACTTGAACACACAATACAGCCCTAGGTCTTCTAAAAAGCCAGCAACTTACCTGTTTGCTTCTTTTCTTCCTTTGACCTATCACCAAACCCTAACGAAAGACTCAGAAAATTGGTCAGATGCACATTCTCGGCTCAAAGTTTGTGTTTGTGAGAATGGCGTGTGAGGTGTTAATGGCAGCAAACAATATAGATTTCCCTGCCAAATATATTGTTCTCCCAGAACCATTTAGCCACAGTTGTGCATGGATACATATCTACTGTGGCAGTGTAAGCCAATGCCACTGTGGAGGATGGCGACCTTGGCACCCAGGACTCTCAGCCAAAGGGGCTGAGAGGGCCCAGAAAGTAAAGCATGTTATAAGGAAGAACCTGGTTTTTCAGGTTCTTCCAAGTTTTCCTAAATGTAGCTGGGATCTGGAGATTTTGTAGAGCTCTGGGCGGGATGTAATCTCCAGTCCTGGGGCCAGGTCTTACCAATGACCAGTATAGCTGGATCAGGTGGCTTAGAGCAGCCTTATTAGGAATGTGGACCAGAGTTCAGGGGGGAGTGTTGGAGATGTGTGGGTGCAGGAAGCATAAAGCCACAGCAGACTCGGGTGCGTGTGGAACAGCCAGGGAAGGCTGGGAGAGGTCAGGAAGGTCGGTGACACTAGGACCGCTGGGACAGCAGAGTGAGGGCTCATGAGGAAAGCTACTGAGCCAAATAAAGGACTGTCTTATGCTGCTGCGGCAGGCTATTTTGTGTTTGCCCTTTAATAAACTGCATTCTACTTGATTTACCTGGACTACAGTGGAGTGTCCTTGTTACACTACTAATAGCTTTTCTTCTTTTCAGCACTGATTCATCATCTGATTATTTAAAACCTATTTAGAATTCGTAGTTTATTACATGTATTTATTTTATGATTGTTTTTTTACATTTACTATTCTTCTATAACTTACTTATGGTTTTGTACATCAAAATGTACTTACAATGATTTAAAAGTTATTTTCTCAAAAAATCCAGTAAAACAAGTTGTTGTAGATTAGATCTGCGTAACTGATTGTGATTAGCAGGGAAAAACAGGCCAATGTTCAGGATAAGCACGGAGCTTATCCTGACCATTGAGCTGAAATACAATCTACACATTTAGCAGGAGTAATCCAGGACATGAATGGACAGAAGTCACAGATGGACAGATTTGAATACAGGGAATGAGCAGATAGACTAACCTATTGATCAGGCACCAACTGAATGTCCAGCAGTTTAATTAATATTTCTTGATTAGATCAGATGTGTGCTATAGTGCTTAGTAACCACCAGCAGATGACAAAAGCACAAAACTGATCATTACAATGACTCGGCTCAGAAACATTTTGACCTCAAACAATGCTCAACAAGTGCACAATACACACCCCTTAGGTAGTCTAAAAACCCAGCGAATTACGTGTTTGCTTTTCTTCCTTTGACCTAACACTACACCCTAATGATAGACTCAGTAAAATGGTCAGATGCACATTCTTGGCTTAAGGTTTGTGTTTATGAGAAAGGAGGGGGAGATGTGAATGACAGAGAACAATGTAGATTTACCTGCCCAGTACAATGTTCTCCTGAAACCATTCAGCCACAGTTGTGCATGGATACACATCTACTAATATAGCTTTTCTTTTCAGCATGATCTGATTAAAAACCTATTCGGAATTCACAGTTTATTACATGTATTTATTTTATGAGCGTTCATGCTAACCTGAATCAATTGACAAGATTATATCAATGATCTTGTTGCGTTTTAGCTGCTTTAACAATTTTTACATTTACTATTCTATTAGTCACTTATCTTTTTTTGTACACTCGACTGTACTTCCAAAGATGTTAAAGATATTTTCCACACAAAAAAAATAACATTTACAGTAAAACAAGTTGTTGTAGATTAAATCTGAGCAACTGAATGTGATTCGGATGTTAAGGAAATCAATCAGCCACATAAAATCAATAGCAGCATTTATACTGGTGTAACACTAGCATGCAGTATATGCATATAACAATATAAATTCTGGTCCTGATTTATGTCTTAAGAGGTAGGAACTAACTTGTGTATTAGTCAGAAATTAGGTCATAAGATACTTGAATTACTGAATAGTAGTATAATATACAGATGGAGGGCCTCGGTTTGTCTATGAACACTGTGAGGTTGATATGCTAGAAGTAAGGAGTAGAGCATGTTCACTTTCAAATGGAATTTTCACATAGCTTAGTGAATCTGGTTAAAAGTTCCCAATTACACAGAAAATACATTTAAAAACATTTTTTTTTGCTTAAACTAGATTGGACAATGTCAGCAAAGCTTTACCTTATTCACTAAGTCAACAACAAGAAAGCTGGCCGTAGGATAAATTCATTTTTGAAATATTCATTTGATTTTCTAATAGTTAAAGGGGTCAAATTGACGATGGTTTTCCCCCATAGTAACGAAAAAAATCATAGAAGAAGGATGGACATTTTTTTCTCAAACGAAATCCTAACAGGGAATTTGGTTTTGATCCGGGAAACTCAATACATTTTCAAAATCACATACTAAAATCAAACAAAATTTCAAACAACATTCATCAAGTCTCTGATGGCATTATCAAATATTCTAACGAGACTGTATCAAAGTTCAATTGAAAATTTGGCAGTGTACACCAAGCTTTAGTAAATTAGCCCCTGTGAGTTACCGGAATTGCTTGATACAAAAGATCTGGCCACATTTCAGCTATTTATGCAACATTATTAGGAAAATTTACACCGGTCCGTCCTCATAACAGTGTTTATAGCAAATCCAACAAACTTGTCCCTGAATTATATTTTATTCTATAATCCTCTTACCTTGCTTCCCCAGTGATATCCAGTTCTGATTCTGTGTCCCATACCATTTTCTCAGACACTACGATTTGATTGCAGCTTTCAACATGAAACCATTGGGTATTGTAGCCTATCAGGGCAAATCCCAGCAAAATGGGGATCACACATAGCAGCACCTTCCTGGGGTTTTTTCCTGGAAACATCGTTCTGATACTTTAAGATACTTTCATGTGGATATGACACACTGGAATAACTGGTGCTGAATAGTACACCTGCCTACTGTGAACAAACAGCAACCTGTACACACCCACATTAGCTATTCCCATATATACAAAGTGTGTCTAATACATCCTTGAGAGTAATCCTGATGTATTCAAGCAAGTTTTAGGGAAACTCTAATGCAAAGATTCTATATGTTACCCCAAAGGGTCATTACAGCTGAACGCCATCTAAAGTTATAAAAACTCAGTTTAAGCAATTTATATATTATTTAAAGCTATCTGGCTCCGCCTTCTTTTTAATCCCAAAGATCTGCTCCATTTAAAAACTGACAGTTGCAGTGGGGCTACTATCCCACTGCAAGGGTTAAGTGCTCATTTTGTCTAGGGGCGTCAAATAAAGTAGATATACCATATTTTGCCGTCCATAACACGCACCTGACCATAAGACGTGTGTAGTTCCTGACAGCTGAGACAGGTAGTACATTTAGCTCTGCTTGTCAGGAGCAGGATTACGTTTACAGCTCTCACAGATTCGCTCCATAAGACACACTGACATTTTTGCCCGCCTTTTGGGGGGGAAAAAGTGCATCTTATGGAGTGAAAAATACAGTACTCACTTGGTCCTTGGTCAGTGCTCACCTCGCTTTCCCTCCTCTTTGGCTGTGGAATGTCCTTCAGCGTCCTCACATCCAATGCAAGTCAATGCACCTGCATAAAACATGATTACGTCAGCGGTCCTTAGACGCCGGAGCCCAGGGGAGAAGAGGCTGCGCGGTCCGGTCTAGCAGCCTGGTGGGACTGAGGATGAGGTGAGTATATCTGCTTTATTTGAGCCCTTTTTGACAAAACGAGCACTTAATACAGTGTGGGGGTAGCCACTTCTTTAAGGTGTGGTGTTCATGCATTGCGTGGAACAGCTGTATGCAGTTTTGGAATAAATGGTTTAAAAATATAAGGCTGTATCTGTGCTGTAAAGTAGAAACTGTCGATACACAGTCAACTTGGGGTGCTGCAGGAATAATTTGCATGGTTCTGAGTTTACATGGCTCTACTATCCAACAATGGAAAAGAGCCCTGTATTTTTGAGTTATGTCAATGAAGGGAGACATGTAGATACCTCCTGTACTCAGAAAAAAATAATGAATTAAATATGCACAAACACTAAAGCGTTTCACATACATGAATCACCCGTGCCTCGAAAAATTGTAATACATTACTTTCAAAAAAGAAAATGAACGCCCTTATAATAGAATACAAACGACAATATGTGTACAGCCTACAAATAAAGAATTTTTCAAATCCTCGTGTCTTCTTTTATGAACTCCACTCCATATGCTTGCATTGACCACCATCTATAATTGAAAACTCGCTCACGATTTCATTTGCCCTATTGTGGAAAGGCAAATGCACTTGTGTATACAGCATATCCTTCTGGCAACATACTGTACACTTCTGTTCTGAATCTCTCTCCTCCAGGTAAAAACACTCTTCTCCGTTAACATATGGTCTGTATGTGATCAGAGGCACTGGCGGAACTACCAGGGTCGCAATTGCGACCGGGCCCTGGCGTTCGGCCACTTGGGGGGGGGGGGGGGGGGGGAGGGAAAG
>NW_017307977.1:274884-280208 GCF_000935625.1 Nanorana parkeri
GGGGGGGGGTGGGCCTCAATGGTTTCTTGCACCGGGGCCCTGGGGTTTCTAGTTACGCCTCTGCTCTCCTGCAGCTAGATACATAGCTCTCTATATATAGCTATAGATAAGCAAGTGTGATATCAGAAGGTCAGGTGGAGCGTAGTGGTACAGTGAAGGGAACTATACCAGTTGGCATATATAGTACCAAATTAGTTGTATTCAATTTATTTAGCCATATGTTTTATTTTTTTCCCCTCTGGGCTAAGTGTCTTGTGAACCACCCAGTAGGCTGTATTTTTTGTGTTCCACTTGGTGGCAATTGCATCTGTTCAGCCTATAAATGTGTGCTTGCTTAAAAAGCCTGTGTATGTTTATGTGATGAATGCTCAGGCAAACAATGTTTGGCATGGTCAGATATTTGAACCACCATCTCCCATTCAAAGCTAGCCTAGGTACCCAACCAAGAAGATCATCCAATAGATGTACTAGCCACTCATACAAAAAGGGAGAACTTGATACTGGTCTATAGAAGATCAGATCAAAGCTGTTATAGAGGGTCAGAGCAGTGGCGTAACAATCGCCATAGCGACCCAGGCGGCCGCTATGGGGCCCGGGTACAGGGGGGCCCAGCCAGGGCATCCCTCTGATGCCGTGTGGCACGTCTGGGTCACTATGGCATGTAAGGGTGCTGGCTGTCACTGACAGAGCCCAGAAGCGGCGTTTCCCCTCACAGCCGCTGCGGAGCTGTGTCAGTGATAGCCAGCAGCTACGGCAGAAGAGGCCAGCATTCGCAGTGAAGGAGGAGGCGGGGCCCCGCCTAAGAGCAACCCCGCCTCCTCTTACATCACTAGCCAGCAAACTAAGAGCAGGTGGGGCCAGTGATGTAAGAGGAGGCGGGCCTGTTGATAGAAGAGGAGGCGGGCCCTGGGACGGAAGAGGAGGCGGGGCCCGGCAACCATGGAGGCGGACAGCTCTGACAGGTAAGAGGTGTGCAGCCCATCTGAGACCCTGCAGAGCCCACTATAGAGTATCTATAGTGGGCTCTGCAGGGTCACTCTCAGGTGGGCTGTTTGGTATATCTGATGGGCTCTGCAAGTGGCATAACTAGCAATCACGGGGCCCCATACAAAATTTTGCTATGGGGCCTTGTGATTTCTAGTTACGCCCCCTGGGTCAGAGTATCTGCTTTACTTCAAAACATTGCTTTATTATGAATAGTACTACAAAATGCACACAAATAATTGTCATAAATCACCAAGCCACCACCTTATGTCTTCTTAAAAAGCTGTTTGCAAATAACATTAACTCACTCTCTCACACATTCATGTGGACTGGCAGACTAGTCTCTTAATTGCATGCCAGTGGAGCTCAAAGTATGAAGTGCCTGAGATGATACTTTAAAATGCACTATGAAACAAAAAGAACAATTCCATCCATGATATGAAACAAAGTGAATCTCTTCTCCAGATATACCGAGCATTAGGAGATATGAATACTCAGGGGACTGTAAGATGTCTGATAAGGGATCTGAGCTTTGTACGCGTGATGACAGTCTGATTATCACAGATCCAAAATAAAGTCTCCTGGTCAGGGGCGTATCTAGAAATCACAGGGCCCCATAGCAAAATCTTGTATGGGGCCCTGTGATTTCTAGTTACACCCCTTGAAGAGCCCACTTGAGATCCCGCACAGCTCACCTGAGGGTGACCCTGCAGAGCCCACCATAGACTCTTCATGGTGGGCTCTGCAGGGTCACCCTCAGGTGGGCTGGTCACACTCCTTACCTGTGCGCCTCTTCTTCCTCCGTCGCCGGGCTCGCTCCCTCCTCCGGCGTCGCCTCCTGCTCCGCCACCGGCCCCGCCTCCTTCTCTGTTGCTGACCCCGGGCCTCGCCTCCTCCTCCCCTGCCTGGTCCAGCCTCCACCACCGCCTCTGCTTGCTCTCATTGACTCAGCAGCGGATGTGGAGAAGAACGCAGCGCTGCACAGATCACTGAGAGTGATCTGAACTGCGGCGCATTCAAAGCCATAGCGACCCAGGCGGCCCGCACGGCATCAGGGGGGTGTCCTGGCCGGGCCCCCCTGTGCCCGGGCCCCATAGCGGCCTCCTGGGACGCTATGGCAAATGTTACGCCACTGCTCCTGGTATTATACAATAGATAACTTGCTTATATATTCCTCATGTGAGGTGTGCTGGATTATCTGGTTAGGGAATGATCATGATTTTTAATCCAGTTTGATTAGTCGACGTGGAAATGTAATACTTATAAGTTCCGTATATTGCAAACAGTATGGAGTTCAGAGAAGAATTCTTCCGGAACAATCCAAGTACTCCCATAGATGTTTTTTCAGGTTTAGAGCTGGATATCCACGTTTATCGGACTGTCCAAGTTGCTCTGACCCTGATCAGCCGAGATATAGGGGATTACCCTTTCCACTGGGTGGTCAGAAAATGTGAACCTTTTTTACAGGGTATCAATCGGTTTAATAATGGTTTTTCTGTGAAGTCTGAGTCAGCGCATCGCAGCTCTTTTAACTGATGTTTGTTACCTGACAAGCAGGTGCATCATCAGCAGTATGGCCATAGCCGCATTTCGCCCCCGCCTACTTTCCCAGGGCTTCGTCAAAATCAGTTGTCTGCTAGATTTTGATAAAATAAAGCTGAGTTTCCAACTTGAACAGAGCTGAATGTATTTCTTCCTTCCCTCTAGGTCAACTGCTTTGTTATGTCCCCTCCTACACCAGAGACTGGATAGATACCATAGCCACTCAAGGAATGCTAAGATAATGGGCAAGACAAGCTACCTTTGCTTCTATATGCCTAGGTCTAAAAGATTAGGGTAAATTGTCTCCCCATTCTGCTGGTAGTTGTACCCAGTCAGCAACCTGATGCATGGGGTGGTTTTGTGCTTCCCTTGGCACCTTGCCCTAAACTATGTTGGCTATGCGGACATCCAGCCTTACACTTGAAACATCTGTTGAAAATTCTTGTGGCATTTTACACACAAACCTTGATTAGCTACACCAGAGGCTCCACCCCGTACCACAGGGACCTGCCTCATATATATTTATCCAGGAACTGTATCTTGGATACAAGAGTTACCCTAACTTCAATAAATAATTCAGTACCATCACCCACCCACTCTGGGCACAGACAAGAACTGACACCAAAATTGGATCCAATCATTTTGGGCCAGATTGGATGACAATCTCGTGTGTATGAGGTGCCAAAGATAGCCATTGGTCAAGTGCTCTCAGCAGGGTACATCAATTAGTTTATAATATGGAAAGTTACAAGGACAGCATACCGAGATACAGCGCTCGATCTGGGGGGTTCTATGAAGTATAATACTGAATGTACTTGCTCAGTTGAGCGGCTTCAGGAGCATACGGACCGGGGTGTCCGACCGATAGGTGAGTCAAACAGAAACAGGGAGGGAGAAGCGCTGCAAACCAAGTGGGAGAGCAGGGTGATGTTGTGGGAAGTGAGGGCTGGGAAAATTGAGGGCGAGTTGTGATTCCCGACCTTCAGTGGTGGATCCAATTTCTCCAGAATGACCCAGAAAACATAAATGTGTGATATGGAGATGAGTAAATTTGTGTGAAAAATAACTCAAAACAAATGTAGTAACTTACCCTTAGGTAAGGAGTGTTGCGATATCATCGGCGAGGAGTGGAGGTGGGTGGTTTCGGTGTTCCCAATGATCTTTGCTGTGGCCCGTTGTTTGGTGGGATGTCTGTCGTCTGTGGTCCTGTTGATTGAAGATAGTGTGGAGGCCGAGGCGGTGGCGGTGTGTTCTTTACTTGCCTTGCGTTGTTTGGTGGGATGTCTGTCGTCTGTTGTCCTGTTGATTGAAGATGACGAGGAAGCCGAGGTGGTGGCGGTATGTTCTTCTTTACTTGCTCTGCGTTGTTTGGTGGGATGTCTGTCGTCCTGTTGATTGAAGGTAGCGAAGAAGCCGAGGTGGTGGTGGTGTGTTCTTTACTTTACTTGCCTTGCATTGTTTGCTGGGATGTCTGTCGTCTGTTGTCCTGTTGATTGAAGATGACGAGGAATCCGAGGTGGTGGCGGTGTATTCTTGTACTTGCTTTGCGTTGTTTGCTGGGATGTCTGTCGTCTGTTGTCCTGTTGATTGAAGATGACGAGGAATCCGAGGCGGTGGCGGTGTATTCTTGTACTTGCTTTGCGTTGTTTGGTGGGATGTCGGTCGTCTGTTGTCCTGTTGATTGAAGATAGCGAGGAGGTCGAAGTGGTGACGGTGTGTTCTTTACTTGTCATGCATTGTTTGGTTGGATATTGAACGTCTGTTGTCCTGTTGATTGAAGATAGCGAGGAAGCCGGGGTGGTGCGTTCTCCCTGGCTTGAAAAAGAAGTGATTTACTTTGAAACGCGTAGCCTCGTTTGTGACACACCCAGCTTCCACCCAACTCATGCCCGTGTGTTCCGCCAGCCTGCAACAACTACCAGGCACCTGGATCACGACCGCAGCATCGCGGTATTACAGCCTCTTGTGTCCCTCTCTCTCTCCCCCCCCCTCCGCCTCGATCGTTACTCATACAGCTTCTACCTGACCCGTGCCCGGGAGTTCCGCCAGCACCTAGAATCGAGAGCCCCACTTCAGCCTGCCATCACCGCCAGACACCTAGATCACTGCCGCAGCATCGCGGATCTATGAGCTGCCTGTGTCCCTTCTCGGCCGTCGCAAACACTTATGTGACACCACCAGCCCCTTACGCCGCACACCATTAGGTCTGCTATCTCCGTCTCCTACCTCCTTCACGGACACAGTGTGACATCAACGACATCTAATATGAAGTGTTCTTATCATGCAGCCAAACAAGGACCCAAGAAGGAAGTAAACAGAAGAGAAGATTTGGGGGCTATGGTGTCACGTGACTGCGGCTTAAGGTAAGTATAAAAAGGTCTTTTAGATACGGAATTGTTTTTTAGCCCAACGTTTATATACTGGAGGGGGTAAGAAGGAGGGATGGGCAGGATAAAATATACCCTGGAGTGGGTCTATAATAGATAACATGTCCATGCAGAGCCGTAGCTAGCTCCTTTTGCGCTTGAGCCAAGAATAGAAAATTGTGCCCCCCCCCAACAGATGTGTGATGTCACTCGACGCCGCACACACGCTGCATCATGTGACGTCATGTGCCCCACCTCCAGGCGCGCATGTGCAGAATATGCTGGTGGACAAATCCAAAATAGCGTAAACATTTTTTTTGTTTGAAGAAAGTAATGAAAACATTTTTGGTTTCCGTTCATTTCGTCCAAAACAAATTTTTAGTCTTTGCACATGTCTAAAAAATGTGTGTATGAGTGTGTTTGTGGGGGGGG
>NW_017307977.1:280323-301834 GCF_000935625.1 Nanorana parkeri
GGGGGTTTGGGGAAATATTAGGGGTCTAAACGGACATTTGCCTTTTGAAATAGAAAAATAAATTGCCATCCTGAGTGCTGAAGGCAGCGGGGGGGCGACGGATAAGGGATCACTGAAGCTGGCGGGGGGGCAGAGGATGGAGCGCTGTCACTTCAGGATGGCCGAGCAGTGAGGAGAGAAAGTGTCAGACCCAGGCAGAGCGTTTCTTTTCCTCTCTCCTCATCGATTTCTCATTGAATCCCTGCTGCCTCTGCCCATACAGGTGGGGGGAGAGCAGCGGGGATCCGAGGAGAAGCTGGAGCCTGTGCTGCCCCTCTTCTCCCTGCCAAGGTGCGGCTGTGTTGGCCACCTGGCGCCCCTTTTGCCATGGTGTCCTGTGCTTGCCATGGCAACAGGAGCGAGGGGGGCGCAGCCAGGATGGCCCTGGCTGTGCCCCTCTCTTAGCTGCACCTGAGGCGAGTGCCTCACTCGCCCCATGGTAGCTACAGCCCTGTGTCCATGTATGCCTAGATAGACAGGAGGTGAGGTGCCAGCTTTACAGACCTGAACCATTTTAGATTCGAATTCATGGGTAATTTTGGAAGTAAGTGTCCCACTTGGAAGATTTCCCCTCCGGTCCCTGTTGTACCATGGGCTTTTGTTTGCCTCAACCAGGTTTTGCCTTCCCATACCACTAAGCAAGTGAAATGCAGGTCAGAAGCAGGTCACCTGCTGGTCCAATGCACCTGGCAAAGAATTCTGAATGATCTCAGCCTTTATGGGAACCTGTCAATTTACAACTTATGCAAGAATCTGAATATTTAGGTTTAAATGATTGGAATTGTGCAGACTTCTGGTGTGATCGAGATATCGCCATAGTATACCTGCTTTTTTTTTTTACTTTCAAGAATAGAAACATAATGGGGGGGATTTATCAAAACTCTCTTCAGCATCTCTCTTCAGTTTGCTCAGGTAAGATTTGAAAATGAGAGAGAGAAGCTGATTGGCTGCAGTGCAAATCTGCTCCACATTTTGTCTGCTCCAGTTTTGAGAAATTCCCCACAATGTATCTAACCCTGAAAGAATGTTTCAGTTTTCTGATCGTTGTTGTAACGATCAGAAAACCTTTAAGCTGGCCATACACCTTACAACCATCGCACGACTTTCGTTGTGCGATGGTTGTAAGGTAATTAAAATCTCAAACGATCTGCCCATCTTGGACAGGCAGATCGTACTTGCGATCATCGCAAGCCCTCCCCACTGAGGGGATGGCTTCCCATGATTCCAATGCTGAGCGGGCAGTGAGTGCTTGCACGCACCGGCCCGTTCGGCATTTGTCTTCCGAGCACTCCACTAACCTGCCGAAAATCGTAAGGTTTTCAAGCGTGCTCGGAAGACAAAAGACGTGCGACCGTACAGTAGAAACGGTCGCACGCCTTCCATACACCTGCCGATTATCGCACGATCGCGGGATCACCAGCGATCATCGTACGATGTGTATGGCACCTTTAGTGACAGCTGATCCTGAACTGCTGCAGGATCAGAGTCACTAAGGTTATTATTGGCTGTTCTGAAGTTTGAAGCAGCCTAATAATAACCAAAAATGAATGAATTAATTTATCAAGCAGTAATAGTGAGATTAATTCACAATGACTGCTTGATAAAATTAAATAAATAAAATAAAAAAAGTGTAAAAAATTGTAAAACGTGTAAAAAAATAAATGTAACAACTAAAAAAAATTTAACAAATTAAAATGATATATTTAAATATATTTTTATACTATCATTTATATAATTTTTAATAATAATAATTTTTATATCCATATAAAAATGAACCCCTTACAATAAAAATTGGATTTGTCTTGCACCCTAAGGGGTTAATATTTTTTTTAACCCCCTCATGACAGCGATGTTCAAAGTATGTCACTTAGTGACACTTAGTGACACTTAGTGACGGTGACATTGTATGCCAGGCGACTACTTTTAGCTTTAGCTTTTAGAGACAAAAAAAGATTGAAATGTTAGGTTTTAGTTTTAGGCCGAGTAGTACAGAAACATTTCTAAAATCCAAGGGATGTGCGTTTTTTCCAAATAAAGGACAAATAAACGAATGTATGTATTGTATTTTTTTTTAGCTGTTCTGTTTTTGTAAAAAATACTACAAATCAAAACTGGGGGAAAAAAAGTGTTTTCTTTACTTTTATTTCCTCTTTTTTTTTATATTTTATTTGTCCTAAGTGAGGCGTTAGGAACACATATGTGATATAAATATATATTGCCCTATCTTTCCTCTAAAACACAACATATAATATGTGTGGGTGAACTTTGTAAGAAAGTACATTACTGACATGGAATAATCACACAGCAAAAATGTCAAAAGTGCGTCAGTCATTAACGAACAGAAACTAAAACAAGCTCAGTCATGGAGGGGTTAATATACACTCATTAACATGTGGAGAAGTTGGACTTCTGATTACACTGGCATGGTGCTGCAAGGCTTAAGCTGGCCACAGACCTTACAACCATTGTAAGGTAATTAAAAAAACATGCAATCTGTCTGTCTTGGACAGGCAGATTGTACTTGCGATAATCGCATGCCCGCTCCGATGAGGGGCGGGCTTCCGATGACCGCAATGCTGACCGGGCAGTGTGCCACACACCCGCCGACCATCGTACGATTCTTGGCGGCTTTTTGAACATGTTCCTGAGATAAAAGTCGTGCGACCGTACAGTAAAAACGGTTGCACGCCTTCCACACACCTTGCGATTATTGGAGAATCGCGGGATTTCCCACGATTATCGTACGATAATCGCAAGGCGTATGGGCACCTTAAGAGGGGGTTCTGTTGCTGGTAGCAACTAGGATTTACTACCCGGCCTGAGCTTGTTGTGAGCTCCCAAGCTGGAAGGCTATGATTGCTCTCACCTGAGTGGGGGCAGGGCAAGGTTCTTTCAGCCCTGATTAGGTAAACTTCACTTATGTTTCACTTGCCTGTTTTAGAGATGGGAACATGAAGATGCAAAGTCCCGGGGTATGGGAATTGATGGAGGAGGTTACTTTACTTACTGGGAAGATATGCATTACCTATTAAAGATTGTATGTGACGCTTTACTCACTATATGTGGGTATGCGTGTTAAGTCTTGTCTCTCTGTATGATGGCAAGCGTCTAAACTCTTTAGGTGGAGTTTTCGCTTCCAATCTATAATTTGCTCACAGGTGGAGTTGATCCATTGTAGCTGCCAAGGTGTGTCTGCCTCACAGGTGTGGGTTCTTTACTGATTACTCTGGATACAATGCAGAGTGTGCATCACTTTCCCATTCCAGGATGAGAGCTTGTTAGCCGGTTTGCTAGGGTTTTATATCTCTCGGACAGAGATCGCAGACAGGAATATATTTATGTGGCTAGTTGTAGCTGTAGGCACAACTTCCTGGCTACAAGTGGACTCTGTATCAGAAGTCTTTCTCTGGTCTGTATCTCTTGTACAATGGATGCATACATTGGAGATATTCGCCTGTAGGGTGAAAGCATAATTGGGCTCAGTATGTGTTTTTGCAGCTGATTTCATTCCCTGAGCACTTGTATACAGACAGTCCCCGGGTTAAGGTGCCCATATACCTTACAATTATCTGCAGATTTTCTGTGGTCAGATGGAAAAAGTGCAACAGATTGGCCCAGGTGGAGATTACTCCATCCACACAGTTAAGTGTAGATGGAGGAATCTGTTGCACCTTTTCCATCTGACCACAGAAAATCTGCAGATAAATTGTAAGGTGTGTGGGCAGCTTTACATACAAGATAGGGACTTTAGGTTTGTACTTAAGTTGAATTTGTATGCAAGTCGGAACAGGTAAATTTTTTAAGTGTAACTCCAGCCAAAAAATTATTTTTTCGTTTTGGATAGCATAGGGAAGGGTCACATTTGTTTTGCTGTCTGTTCCTGTTGTTCAGAAGATTATGATATAATTAAAAAAAAATTATTCAAAATGACACACCAAAAAAAAGTTTTTTTCTATTTTTAATTTTATATACTTTATCTATGTTTTTGCATTTAAAATTTTTATTTATTTAACTTTTTTTCCCCTTTTTTTTTACATTTTTTTGTCTTTTTAATTTAATTTTTGTGAACTTTTTTTTAAATTTTTTTTTATTTTATTTTAATGCTGGGAGCAATAGCCAGCCTGCTATTGGATATTTCAAATTGCAATAGCCAATGGCAGGCTGGCTATTGCATCTGCTTACTGCCTAAGAGGAAGAGCCTGAAGGAGAAATTTCTCTATCAGGTCCTCCCATGTTGATTGACAGCAGGCAGTGGGCGGGTGCAATAGCCAGCTTGCTATTGGCTATTGCATTTTACAATATCCAATAGCAGGCTGGGTATGGCTCCCAGACTGCAATGAAGAGGAGGCTTCAGTGGAAGCATTTTTGATTCATAAGGTAGTTATGAATTTCGGTAACTGTGCATACCAGGTGTATGAGTGTGATTGCTTCCAAAGCAACCAAATGTCTATTTTTGTGGAAGTGTCATTGGTTCATAGAGCAGTTGTGAATCTCAGTATATGTGCATAACTTTGTTATTGATGTTTATATACCGTGTCCTGAATAACCATTTTACTGCTTAATGTAAGCATCATTGATTCAGGAGGTAGTTATGAATCTCATCGGTTTCCTTCTCCCCGCACTTGTATTTCTATACTTCAGGACCTTTAGTCGATTCAGTAATGCATCATTGGTTGTAATACAGTTGGGAATCTCAGCATGGGATTCATCTGAGTTCTTCTGTATATCCGAACTGTCTACACGTTAACTGATTACAGTTTGAATAAGGCATTCTTGGTCGCTGTGTAGTTATGAAGCTCAGTATTATCATCTGAGTAAATGCTTTGTATAGTTATGTAACTATACATTGTACAAGATTACGGTGTTCTGCGTGGGTGAAAGCATTACCAGTTATGATATAGTTATGAAGCTCAGCCTTTGTATTATAATCCAAAGTTATACTTGGTGCATTTTTATAACCACATGTTAGTCACTGCTGTGATGAAATCATTATTAAGTCCTACAGGCTTACCTAGTAACTCCGTTGAACCAATTGGAGCAAGTTCTTTAAAATTCTCACACTTAAAACGGCTTTGCTGGTTGCCATTATTTCAGCTAGGAGAGTTGGCGACATGTACGCTTTGTCGATTTTTGGATCCCTATTTCACAAATTTTACGGACAAAATCGTATTAAAGCTGGACCCGGCTTTCCTACCTGAAGTAGTTTCAGTATTTCACAGAGCACAGGATGGGGGTAATTCCCTCCTTTTGTACCAATACATCGATTGAGGAAGAAGCAGCTTTACAAGGCATTGATGTTTGTTGTTGTGGGCTAGAATACATGAACAAGACTGAGGGCATCAGGAAATTGAACATTCTGTTCATACTATTTTCAGGACCAAAAGAGGGCCTGAGAGCTTCTAAAAGCTCTATAGGAAGGTGGATTAAATTAGCAATCAAACAAGCTTATGATCTACAAAATTCTAAAAACAGCAGAGCATATTATGGTACACTTTTAGAGGGCCTTGGCCTCTTTATGGGCCCGAAAGTGCAGGGGCTACACCAGATCAGAGCTACCTAGTCCAGGTTCTTGACGTTGTCAAGTACTATAGAGTTGAGGTGACACTCAACCAAGGTCAGGCTTTCGGGAAGTAAGTCCTGCAAGTTGTGCCCCCTCCTAATTGTGAGTATGGTGTTTGCTTATCCTCTCTGATGCTGTCCTGGAAGGTGACTAGAGAAAATTAGAGTAAGGTACCTGGTAATTCTGTTTCTAGGAACCTTCCAGAACCGCAGGGATTCCCACCCGATATTGGAGAGTTTTGTATTGGAATATATTTATATGCATATATGGATGATGGTCTAACGTTGTTGTATTCTTCGGCTCTTATATTGTAACTGAGGTATGCAGGGCATGTGATCCTTTTTTTATTAGGTGTGAGTGATGTGTTTCCTGTTCAGGTGGGAGGAGCCCATCTCTCTAATACTATCCTGGAAGGTTCCTAGAAACAGAGTTACCAGGTACCTAACTCTAATTTTTTTCCCCTGTAGGAGCAATTTATACAGTCTAAAATGGGAATCAGGGAAGATATAAAAATATTAGGGTACCACATCCTATCAGTGACGTGCGGTACCTTTCCGTGCTGGGTGAGGCATTCTCCATGCCCGCCCCAGTCCATTACCCAGTCACGCCCACCCCCAGGATGCCTCACCCCGCCCCCAGCCCACCGACACCACGCCCCCAACCTGGTCACCAAGCTATGTGGGGAGGAGGAAGGGAAGAGACAGGGAGGAGCCTCCTTATCCCTCACTTGTTCCTCACTAGTCAGGCAGGCATCGAGATCGATGCCCTCAGTGGGTTTTTCAATCATTTTTTTGATTGGACAGCTTCGACCAATAGCACTTTGCCATTGGTCCAAACCATCCACAAAGCTCAAGCCTCTAAAACAGAGTAGGAGCTGTTGCAGCTCTTGCCTCACTATGTTAGGTTACACAAGCAGTGGGGAAGGCTGCTGTTGTGTAACCTAACTTAGCTGTCAAAAGCCGGATGCAGTGCCTATAATTAACAGGCAGCACTCCATCCATGACAGGTTACACAGTGGGGAGGCTTTCCGTGCTGTGTAACCTGTTACAAGCTGCTCTGAATGGAGAAAAAGCTGTCAGCTTCAAAGTTGAAGCTGACAGCTTTTTCCTCCATAATACTAGGTGAGGCTTTGCCTCACCTGCCTCCCCTGACCGAACGTCCCCGCAACCTATAAGATCAAAAACAAAGTGGAAAAGTATTAGAATACTATTGTGGAATTTTAAGATACCCAAGAGATGTGTCTGTATACATTCCCATAAAAACATTTAATATTTAATAGATTTCCATTAATCACCAATTTTCTTCTCATTGATTGTATATCAGTACTTTATAAAACAACATGGTTTTAAAACCGATTTCCTCAGCCAATAAAATGCATACAGAAAAGATTGCTTTCCCCCCTATGTCACCATTGGATACCCCTGGATCTGAAATAAGATGGGATACTCTGAGTGAGCTGTGCATAAAAGGGTATTGTGATATGTGGGGGATGGAGAAACTGGTTTTGTTTTATAAAGTACTGATGTACAATCAATAAGAAGCATTGATGATGTTTGTATTTTAATGGAAATCAATTAATGGAAATCAAAATCATTATTGAACGTTTTTTTATAGAAATGTGTACCGATGCATTTGTTGAGGGACCTTTTAAAGTCCACAAAAGTATTCAAATACGTTTTCACCATGTTGGAGCAAACTGAACCATGCATTATAAAGGTGTTTTTGCCTTTTTTCTGGATCATCTGTGGTTATAGGGTTCTGTTTATGGAGCTTTTTTCTTTTTTTTTTTATAGGTTGAACTCAATGGTCTTGTGTCTTTTTTTCACCTGGACTAACTATGCAAGGAAATCCAATTTTCTAGTAGTGTGCGTTTTATCGCAGCCTGTGTCCCCAAGAAGAAAATTTGCCCCCACTTCTCCTCCTCTATGGGGGACAAAGATAGCAGTTAAAGTGATATTAAAGACAAAAGAATTTTAAGCTATTTCAAATACGCTGATTTACGCAATTTACGCAGCACTTTACATAGTTGCACTTTCACATCAGTCCCAACTCTCCAAGAGCTTTCAATCTATGGTCCCTATCTCACATGCATACATAGAGGGCCAACTTAGAGAGGAGCCAATTAACCTACCAGCATGTCTTTGGAGTGTAGGAGGAAACCGGAGTACCCAGAAGAAACCCATGCAAGCACAGGGAGAAAACTTGCAGGATTTGAACCAGGGACCCCCCAGTGCTGCAAGGCAGAAGCACTAACCATTACGCCACTGTGCTGCCCAGTGAAATACGTGTACAACTTCAGCTGGTCCCCTGAGCATTGGTTCTGATATCCTATTTTAGGGTGGTTCCTTTCCTTTGAAGGGCCCTATGGAATCACCCTTGTATGTGCTAGTAACTACATGTGTCTCCACAAACACACAGGCACAGCAAGGCAAACCATACCCTTTTTCCTTCCTCGTACCTTCTTCCTCTCTTCTCCAAGCGAGTAGATGGATAGTTGATGGAGATTGCTCTGTCCCTTGTACTGGACAGGAAGTTCAGGGAAGCCAAGCAGAGAGAATTGGAGCTGTTTGGAAGCATGATGACTGTAGACTCTTTGCTCGGCAATGTATATTTGTTTGATCTGAATTCATTTTTGAAAAAATTAGAGTTTAATACTACTTTAATTTATGATAAAAAATACATATCATTGGGCCCACAAACAGATATTTTAAACCTGGCACATGACCTAGGGATTTCCTGTTCTTTCCAAAACAGACAAGAATAAATTTGCACATTATAACGTCTCACAATTCGCATTTCAAACCTCCGTAAGTCGTTTGGATTCCAAACATAGAGTATGAGTTTCTATTGCAATCATTCAGGGATACGTGCACTTATATAGTACTTCTAGGGTCATAAAGAGTTCTTCAGACTGAGTGTCGACATGAACCAGCTAGCCCTGGTAAAAGCTCATCCTCATTCACGTCTAAACCCAGCACTTAGGCGGCAAGGAATTTTATTTATATAGAGGATGCACCATTGATAATCTAGCTTCGGATAAATCAACAGGATACTTGTCAGCAATATATTTTTTCAAAAAGGATTTGTCGCTATGACGAATAAGGCTGGTTTGAGCTCCATTTGTGAGGGTGGGGTTGTGGTGCTGCTTGGCCCGGGAGGGGGCCGCACTGTACATCTTTCTGCCATCCCACTCAGCTCATTGACATCACTGGCTGCCAGCAGCTAGGAGGGACACCACCCAAAGTGTTCTGCTCAGCTTCTGGCAACCAGTGATGTCAGGGTGGGGTGCCAGACCTGTACACCTGCCGCCCTCCTCCCCAGGTGACCTAATGAGATGCCGCCTAAGGCAACCACCTCAGTCTGCATCATTATTGGGACAACACTGATGGTGGGTGTTTCATGTAGAGTTCTTCAGCTTGAGTGTCGACATGAACCAGCTAGCCCTGGTAACAGCTTGTCCCCATTTACGTCTAAACCCAGCACTTAGGCGGCAAGGAATTTTCTTTATATAGAGGATGCACCATTGATAATCTTCGGATAAATCAATAGGGATTGAAGTATAGGGAATAAAATGTTTCAATTAAAAACCTTGAAGATGACAGGTGGGCACAACAAGAAGTTGGATGAAATATGGTTTAATCTAGGGGGTTCTTACTGACAGAGCAGCAAAAATGTGGACTTCCCTTCCAGGGTTAGTTGTACCAGCTGAAAACTTTGATAACAACGAACTAGGAGAGAACAGAAGCGAATCACATGAGACTCAACGTGCGGGATGTTTGTTGGGGGAATTACACTATGCAGAAGTAGGAGCAAGCTACAGGTGAGGTGCAGACAGGGAGATTCAACACACGTTATAGGGTAGAAAGAATTGAGTCCAGGGTCACAGGGCACTACTGGGGTTCAGTAGCAAGGACACTGGGCAACAGTTCACAAGCAACGGTTCGTAGGGCAGCAGTTCATAGGGCAACAGTGCAGGCAACAGTTCTTATGGCAGAAGTTCATAAGATAGCAGTCACAGGCACAGCATGGGACAGAAAACAAAGGTTAAGCAACTCACACCGTAGGCATCTGACAGTCCTGGGCAGCTGGTTGGGTTGGATTGGCGGAGGGAGATCCAGGCAGGGTGATCCACAGAGTGAGGCTTGCAGAGTCCTTCTGTAGGGAGATCGCTGGGTCCTGGGAGAAGGTAAAGGTCCAGGGTGACCTAGCCACAGCATCAGGTACACCAGGTAGCAGGCAGCACACAGCAGGGGCAAAGAATGCGGAGGGCAGAGTGACACCGGGAGGAGACTCTTGGGTCAAGCAGGAGAATTCCTGGAGGTCTGGCCGCAGCTTCAGGTCCACACATGTTACAGGTAGCAAAGGGTCCACGGCGAAGGAACAAGGGGACATCTTGATGCCCGGACAACAGTTCACAGCTAGTAAGGAACTGCAGGTCCCAGAAGTCCCCAATCACAGAATACACGCATACAGAACTATATGTCCCAGCAGTTCTAATCTGCTTCTAGATTTCTTCTAGTGAGACCCTCCCGCCATGCATCTCTCCGTGTCCATCACTGGAGTCAATTCTAAATGATCTGACTCCTTTCTCTCAGCAGAAGGATGATATATTGTACCTGGGGCTCATCAATTAGAGACTTGAGCACAAACTGTTGGTGACGGGGATCACGAGTCTGCCTTTGTCCAGGTACAGGATAAAAAACATCCAGAGCTTTGTGCTGAGAGGAGCCTCATCTCTATGCACCCTACATGAGCACAGGACTTTATGGATCAATTATGTAGATCAGCTGACCTTTGGGTTAGTTTTGAACAAATGATTTTAGAGGTTGTTGATTTCCAAACACAACTAATATTTCAAGTCACATATTTCTGATCTACGTTACAGGATCAAAAAGCACTTAAATAAGTTCCTCAGTTTACCGAATATACAGGGTTATGGGAGATGTTAGCGACATACACTAGAGCAGTAGTTCTCAACCTGTGTAACCTCAGGATCCACATTTTTCCTTGGTCTTTAAGTTGTGACCCAAGTTGAACTGCAATGGAACACATGGCATTGCGGTACCATGTGTTTCGATGCAGGCAATAGAACTGTGGGTGGAAGATGCGTTTGGGATGCCATTCAAATGAATGGCAATGCAACATACCTCCCACATTAGAACACGCGGTAGGCTCGATTGCGTGGTATAGTGCGATAATCACACGGGACTGTGAGATTAACACACTGTACGAGTGCGAATGGCCCTCAAATTTTTTTTTTAATCCACCCAGTCTCCCTACCTTATGAGAACTGGAGTGGATCCTCAGCCTGGGCTCCAGTGAGGGCTGTGTGTTGTGACAGAGCTCCAACCATATGTGTATCCACTTGTATATAGCCTCAGTCAGGTGTCATGCACACTACTGTAATAGTATGTTGGAATGTCATTCAAAATGAAGTCACTGGGGTTCATGTGCTAACGTGCATTGTACACATAGCTGTCTACATGTGTCGAAGTGTCTACAAAAGAAGCAGAAGCTGCACAGAATAACACAGATCTCTTACTTTATTTACATTGTGTAACAATATTCTGCTACTTTGTTTTCATTCGGGATACAGAGAGCGGTGAATGACAGCTCTGCCGCTTGTGTTTCGTTCCGAATGAAATTCGTATGCATCCGAATCAAACATTCAGATTCCTTCAGATTCGTTATTTCTGTCATTCGGAAATTCAGATGCCTCAGAATGTCTAAATTTACAGAAATTGGTACTAATTTAAATTCGAAACTAATCGCACATGTCTTGTGCTAACGCTGTATCTTGGGTGCTTTGAATTATGGACCTTATCGGCAAACTGGATCTATATTATTGATTGAAAGTATTGCAACAAAAATGTTCCAAAGTGACTGGACACCTCCTTATTATACATTTATGTTTCCTGGGGACTATCTGGACAAATTGGATTAACCACTGAACAAATTGTACTACAAATTTAATCAGGTGAACAAATACATTGATATGTTCATAGTTTAGTTTAATGATTAATAATGATTTCTGCAACCACTGCAATCATTTACAATTGCTGAATTACAATGACCGCTTTCTGATACAAAAAAAACTGACCGCAGCCAAAACATTTATTTATGTATTTATTTATTAAGTTAGTTGTGGATAGAATGTGGAAAGGGAAGGTTAGAACAGCAATCAGATTCATATTTCTGTTTAAAGTGCCAGCTCACCCTAGGAGCCACTGCTCACGTTGTCATTAGACACCGGAGAGCTACGGCTGCATGCACAGAGCTGATGGGACCAACTTTGTGCCTTGTGATCATTGTGATGCCATGCCCTTCCCTTCCTCTTAAAACATGGGCAGGGGAGAATATAGGATCTAGTGAATGGCTGAGTTATTTATTTATTCATTACTTCCTGGTGAAAAAAAGCTGCAGCAGTAATAAATAATAAAGCATAATAAAAAATGTAAACCTGTTCACCCCCTCGTCTACAGTATGTGTCATCTCCATACTATCTCTGCTCTGAGTTGTATATTAACCCCTACACCTCCCTCATCCTGCACATCTCTACATTAATCCCTCTATCTCCATCCGCCTACTGTTTGTGACCTGTATACTTCCTCCTTCACTTCCCCCTTCCTCTGTGTATGTCTTGTACATTTAGGGCCCATTCACACCAATTGCAGTGCGTTCCAGAGCAGTAGCTGTTGGAACGCACAACAATCGCACACTAAACTCCCCCCTTTGTCAACGGCACCGCAGCCACGCCCCCACCCGCAGTGCGATCGGACGCGTGGCAAAACATTGCCTGTGTTCCGGTCCAGTTCGATTGCAAAAAAATGCTGCATGCTCTAACTGGGCCGGAATGCAGGCACTGTTTTGCCACGTGTCCGATCGCACTGCGTTCGGGAGGCGGGGTTGCGGTGCCATTGACTTCAATACACCGCCATTGCCCCTCCCGCCCCAGAAAGAGGAGTTTAATGTGCGATTGCTGTGCGTTCCAGCAGCTACCGCTATGGAACACATCGCAATTGGTGTGAATGGGCCCTGAGTGTATCTAATGCACCAGCACCGAGCTCCATGTTTTAACCCCAACCCCAACATGTTTCTTCATTTCCCAAAAATTGTGGCAAAAAAATCAGACGATGTGGTGTCTCCTTTCCAAAAAAAGCGTAATTTAGGGGGTTTTCATACTTCCTAGCATTTTTATTCGATATGTTTTATAGCAGAAAATAAGGGAAACAATTTTTTTCTAATTTTTGGGTCTTTTTTTCTTTATGTAGTAAAAAATGTAAAAATAATAAAGCAGTTATTAAATACCACCAAAAGAAAGCTCTATTTGTCTCAATAAAATGATATAAAATCATTTGAGGTTCTGGTCGTTTTTATGTGTTTTATACTCCCCTACCAAGGCAATACCTTTCCCGTACTTCTAATTTGAGGGCTGTTTACATACCTACCCAAGCTATCAGTGAAGATTCAGGACTTTTGCTTTTAAAATGTTATAGCCTACGCAATTTTATAGTATACGTAACCTTTTTCCCCCATGAGACAATGCGCTAGGTGGTGCACTTTGTTTGGTTTGTTTTCTTTTTCAGTCATTGGGGGGCCTTCTCTTCCTGCTTCATCAAGCAGCACACCTGCAGCTGGACCTGTATACTACCTTCCAATGTGACTTTATGCCCTCATTCACACAGGAATCGGCCCACACGTACAGCTCCGTGCTGCGTGCAGGGCGGCAACGAGCAGCTCCCGGGATGGACAGGTGCTGCGTGTGATTAGTGCACAGCCCCCATCCTTCTCTATGGGACTACGCTGCCGTATGCCGCCCTATGCTCACCTCAAGTGCAGGTCCGCAGGGGTGCGTGTTTCCTGGCTCGGACGCAGACAGGATCCATCCTGTCAGCATACAAGTATGCTCACCCGAAACCACACGGACGTGCAGGGCGGGTGAGCGTAGGGGGCGTACGTTTGCGTAGTCCCATACAGAAGGACGGGGGCTGCGTACTAATCACACGCAGCACCTGTCCTTCCCGGGAGCTGCTCGGTGCGGCCCTGCACGCAGCACAGAGCTGTACATGCGGGCCGATTTCTGTGTGAATGAGGGCTGTAATATAATACAGTACCTATTTTGCCCCAGTTATTGCCCTATCCACACATTGTGCGCTATGAAATAGTTTTATGTAGGAGAATTCTCTTAAATGGGGACAGAGATAGGAATAAAAGGTTCCTATTATTTCACATTCTATCCAAAAACTTTAGCCACTTGTAAAGCTTGTGAACATGTGGTATGCCCCCCAAAAAACCTAATCTAAATTCCAAGGGCATTCCTGGTATGCCCCGGTCATCTTCCACAACCCTATAATCAGCAAGACCTGGCTTTCAATGTCCAAGGAGCTGCCATAGGGGCTGCTGTGTAAATTATGCCTTCAAAAAGTGCTCACAGGCATCACTGAAAAATATGCTGTAACATTATCATTGTCACAAGTATTTACATTGACTATCTTATGTTCAATGAAAGAAAAGTGGCCGGATAGCTTCCGCAGGCAACAGGTGGATGTAATTTAATTTGAAATAACCAATAGCAGACTGGCTATTGAAAACCCACCCGCTGGGCAGAGGAGCGGACCTGGGTGAGAGAGTTGCCGCTCACTTCCGCTCCTCTGCCCACTGGGTAGGTGCAATAGCCAGCCTGCTATTGGCTTTTGCAATTTAAAAAGGGGGGGGGGGAGTGATCGAGGCTGCTCCCTAGGCAGCAGTGTGCCCTAGGCGGCTGCCTAGTTTGCCTAGTGGCAGCACCGGTCCTGCACATACCATCAGTAAAGTAACCTCACAAGTCAAAAAAAGTTTTTATTTTCTAATAAACATGTTTCTCTTTAACCCGTATCTGTCCTAATTAGCGTATTCTTCCCCTTATTTTTTATCTGTAATTTGTTTTCTGCTTTTATTGTTACTGTTTATTTGCTCATTTTTATAGCATTGTATTATATTTTAAAAAATAACTTTTTTGCCCCGATGCCTAGCGCCGAAGCTTGCACTGTTTTTTGTTTTTTTTTAACCTTCGGTAGTGGGGGTCCTCTGGGCAGGCTGGAGGAGCGTCGCATCACTGCTGTGGGCGGAGCTCCAGGTGGTGTCTAATGTAGTTGGCTGGCGACTGCCCAGAGGACTCCTCCTGTAGCTCCGCCCACAGCAGTGACGCAACGCTCCTCCACTCAGCCTCTCAGCGCCGCTGACGCCGATGAGGGGGGGGAGACATTTCAGTGTCTGGGGAGAGAGGGATCTGATGAGCCCTCCGAGAAGGAGATTATACAGGATGGCGGAGATACAGGTGGGATGGAGGAGAGAACAGAGTGAGGTCTAGCTGCGGATAAGGCAGGCTCCATTGAACAGGCACCAGTAAGTAAGGGCCTGTGCTGCTGAGATGGCAAGTGGTGTAGTTTTTGCCACTTTGCCAGTATTGTATTTATAATCTGATTGCAAGTGTACATTTACTTCTTCATATAGAGTATTAGGTTAAATCATGATCTATAGTATACTACATACATAACATGTAGTTGTACTATGGATCATGATTTAACCTAATCATGTTAGCAGGGGAATAGGGGATCATTGAAAAACTCTATTGCTGTAGTGTACTCTATATGTAGTACATGTGCGCAACTAGCAGAGTATAATTGTAAATGCATTCTCTGCACTGTATTAGATGTATTAGCAGTATATACTCTATATGTACTACATATCGAGTACGTATAGAGTACACACTGCTAATACAGTGCAGACAATACATTTACAATTATACTCTGCTAGCATGAATGGATTAACTGATCTGTATGAAGTCCTGTACTATGGATCATTTAATCCATTCATGTTAGCAGAGGATAATTTTAAATCTATTGTTGCAGTGCACTCTATAGGTACATGTACTATATACTACATATCGAATGCACTGCAACAATAGATTTACAATTCTCCACTGCTAACATGAATAGGTTAAACCATTATCCATAGTACATAATATGTAGTTGTACTATGGATCATTTAAAGTCACCTGTCCCTTTAAGAAAAAGTATCTGTACTTGGTATCGGCAAGTACATGAGGGGAAGTACTTGTACTTGTGCCTGAAAAAGTGGCATCGGGACATCCCTAGTTATAACAAAGTCTCAATTGCAACATAAAACAGCTTCAAGTTATAAGACTGTGTTAGGCAAAACATACGTTTAATGATAACACAGTTTCTAAAGAGATAATAAGGTTACAATGTATATTTTGTCTTTTTATCTACGTAACACTAGCACCGATCAAACTAGAAAAAAAATTGCTGTGTATTTATTTGTTTATTTATTTTGCCTTTTTTAATCTACATAACACTAACACTGGTCAAGCTAGAAAAAATATTGTGCTTTATTTATTTATTTATTTATGCAGGCTTTTTATCTACATAACACTAACACCGGTCAAGCTAGAAAAAAATGTCGCTGGTTATTTATTTATTTTGCATTCATTAAAATGTATCAGTGTTTTCTTCACTTGCAGATATTACACACTTTTCTCTGAAATAACTTAAAGGTACCCAAAGTAATTGGCACCCACCATTGTTTATTCCATATCTAATACAAATCAGACTTTGCTTTTGATTTTTAAATAATAAAACATATATACGTATAGCATTGACAAAAATGATGGGACCCTGAAATTATTATTCTGTTGCACAACTTTTGGAGGCAGTCACTGCAAACAAGCAATTTCTGTAGCTCTTAGTGAGACTTCTCTACCTGCCAACAGGTAGTTTGGCCCACTCTTCTTGAGCAAACTGCTCCAGCTGTCTCGGGTTTGAAGGGTGCTTCTCTAGACTGCATGTTTCATTTCTTCCCATAGATGTTCAATAGATCAGTGCTAATAGATGGCCATTTCAGAAAGTCCAATGTTTTGTTCTTACCTATTCTAAGGTGCTTTTAGCTGTGTCTTTTGGGTCATTCTCCTGTTGGAGGACCCATCACCTGTGACTTGGATGGAGCCTTCCAAAACTGGGCAGTACATTTTACTCCAGAATTCTTTAATAGTCTTGAGATTTCATTGTGCCCTGCCCAGATACATGTGGCAACACCACATAGGGGTGGGAACCATGATAGGTATCTTCTCCAACGAGAAGCCTACTGGATCCACACATTGGACACCACCATCCCCAGGGGCCTCAACACGAACCTCATGCTGACGTGCTTCTTACCAGACCGCTAACGCAGTTTTATCAGGGCATTGCGCACCATACGGTTGAATATGTTTTTTCTCTAAACCTTTTTTTCGCCCTCTCCTCCTTGGGTGGCCCGACCGCCACAGCTAGGATCAGAGGACTTAGCACTCACAATTATAATGGTGTTCTATCTTTTTTCCTTTCTGCTTTTGATCCGACCCATTTCCCCGCTGATATGATACTCCGCTTCCTACGTTGCACCACATACGTGCCCAGGTGCCCCGTCCCATGGGATCACATATGTGTTAGATGATGCTCTTGAATGCACACTTACTGCACTTAAGCTTACCATGCATGTGCCATGCTTTGCATATCCATTGCTTATAATTTGACATGGGTCACGCGCTGTCGGGAGGTTAATAATGCGCTGTATCACTTATTCATTGCTTATAGTTTACTATGCATGTGTGAGACGCTGCCTCTAATATTATGATGTTCTTAAATGCATATTTACCATGCATGTGTCATGCACTGTCATGAAGAAAACGTTGCTCTTGCATGCACACTTACTGCATTTAAGCTTACCATGCATGTGCCATGCGTTGCATATTGTTCATATTTTACATGGGTCACCCGCTGTCGTGAAGATAATAATGCTCTGTATCACCTACCTATTGCTTATAGTTTACCATGCATGTGTCAGGCGCTGCCTCAAATATGATGATGCTCTTGAATGCATATTTACCATGCAGTAAACTATGTTCTGTATTACATATTTATTGCTCATAGTTCACCATGCATATATCATGTGATGCACACTTAGTGCTTATAAGTTTATTTTTCATGTGTCATGCGCTGCCCTGAAGGTGATGATGCTCTTCACTGCATGTTTATCTCTTATAGCGTTCCATGCATGTGTCATGCGTTGTTCTGAAAATGAAGATGCCCTTTTCTCTGTTATTTTATTATGGCTCCGATCAGGAGTAGTGTTGGCGCCTGTCCACATACCCCTGTGACATTGGCCCCTATATAGAGTTGAGCTACTGGACTGCATCCATATATCCACATGCCATCTATGTGCACCGGCCATCCTTAGCTTTGCCCACAGTTGTATGCCATACACTTTCCCAGTGCCCTAGACTCCTGACGTGAGCAACACTGCACATAGCAAGTAGATTACAGCAGCGTCCCTCCGCACCGATGACACATCCCCATGATTGCCGATCATTCCCCTACACACAGGGCGAGATGACAACCCCGGCAGCGGCCGTTACAGCGGCGTCCCGACGTTGCCATGGCAACGGATGACACGACCAGTGCCGGCATATCACCACAGGACTCATACCGGAAGACAACCTAGGGGTGCGGCCTGAGTGTAATGAGCACTTGCTCTCCGGCTGGCCACGCCCCCTGACTCCGTCCTGTGTCTCTGTAACAGCTGCCCTGCAGCCGTTATACAGAGACACACAGCCCCAGCAGGAATACTGCTCAAATCGTCTCTCCATAGGCATGGCACCACCCAGACTTAGCAGCATTAACACGACACAACCCATGAATTATGTTTTGAGCAATCTTTCTATGCATACAGCAACACTGTATTTTGAATTTTGGCGGGAAATGACATCATTGGATCACTTTTGGGCAGTGGTATTGGTCTCCTCACATACAAGGATGTGTATAAATGCTTGTCCATATCTGTTTGTAATTTTCACTTGTTCTGCCTGATGAAGGGGATCCTGTGTGACCCCGAAACGTTGCAATAAGTGTATTGTTGCATGATGCGTCAATAAAAGACGTGTTTCTACTTTGGAGTGCCGGTGTCCATAACTCTTTATACTTTGCCTGGACGGTGGCCATCCGTCGACTACTGATGCACCCAACCCATTCATCAAGGATTTAGCGGTAAGGAGTGCAATGGGTATACTGACTATTACTGCCCAGATTCAAGGCACCCAGTGCCAGACACAGCAAAGCAGCCCCAAAACATAACCGACCCACCTTCCTGTCTCACAGTAGGTCTGGTGTTCTTTGCTTTCAAAGCTTCTTTTTTTTCTTCTGTGAACATAGAGCTGATGTTTCTTGCCAAAGAGCTCCAGTTTCTTATCAAAAAGCTCCAGAGCACCAGCAGCAATGTAGGTTTTACAATATGCATTTTAGCAAATTAAAGTTCTGCTTTTTTATGTTATGAGCCCAGTGTCACTCACTGATTGATGGTGCAATCAAACTCTGATGTACCTTGAACTTGGTATCTCTGTTTTAAGTTCTCTTTGGCTCTTTTTCTATCATTCACACTATCCCTTTGTTCAATCGAGCTCAATCTAGGGTCAATGTTCCTTTTGCGGCCACATCCAGGGGGGTTGGCTACACTCCCGTGGATCTTAAACTCTAATATAATATTTGCAAATGTGATTACAGTAAGACCGAGCTGCTTGGAGATGGTCTTATAGCCTTTACCTTTGACATGCTGGTTTATAATTTTCTGACAACTCTCTTTTGCTTTCTCTTGCCCACGTTCAGTACATTGCACCCGATGATGTCAAACAGAAGAGTGACTTCTTTTCTCCATTTAAATGGGCTGGCTGACTGATTATAAGATTGAAGACATGTGATAGTAATTACAGTAAACAATTTGAAATGTCGCCATGATCCAATTAATTATAAACTATTTTAGGGGTACCAACATATCCATCTAGACAATTTTAGAATATCTTTGTAGAATAAGCAATAATTTATCTCTTTTCACACTTTCTTTGTTTTACTGTATGGCATACCAGAGGCATGCAGGTATACATGAGACATTTGGAAACAAGAGATAAACACAGATTGGTTAACTCAAAGTGCAGCTATTAAAGAGGGTCGGAGAGTCACACCAGTGGCGGACACCAGTGGCGGACCTAAAGAACAAAGGGCCCCCAAAAAAACCCACAAACACAGCGCTCTCCTCCCGCAGCGCTCGGCCGACTGTCACTTTCGCTCCTCCCAGCTGGCACACGGAGCAGCGCCCAGCGGGGAGTAAAGAAAGCACAGATGCGCCGCTGTATCAGCAGAAAAATTGCACTTTTGGCATTTAGCCAAAAGTGCCATTGCCGGCCGATATCTTTTGGCGGCCGATATATCGGTGCAACCCTAATATTTACAGCAATGCAGAATGGCACAGGCTATAGAGGACTACACATCCCAGCAATACTTTATATAACAATAGCATTCTAAAAAGCATTTCTGTATAAAGTACTGCTGAGTACTTTAAACAACATTAGGCTACAAATAATAATTATTTTAATGAATGATTTACCCCCCCCCTTACCTCTTCTGGCTGGTCTTCTGTCTTCACCTGTTTCCTATGTGTTTTCTGTTTGCTGGGTCCTCACTGCCGTCCGAGACCCACACCACACCAACTCCTGCACCACTGACTTAATATGGCTGTTATGAGCCACCTGGGCAGTCTGGCAATTGGCTGTGCCTGGCCCCAGGACTGGAGATTTCATCCCGCACAAGACTTTAAAGCTGGCCATACACCTTACAATTATCTGCAGATTTTCTGTGGTCAGATGGAAACTATATAGATCTTTTCCCATGTATATCTCTCTGTCTTAAGAAAAACAGTACAAGGGACACAAGCACATTTCCAGTACTTGGTAGCATTTTTATATTATGATATTAAACATAGGATGAACAAAGCATGCATATATATGTGTACCAATGTGCATTTTGGATCTTTCCTATTTATGACGTGCTCTTTCATAAAACAGAGTGTATGAAAATTTGTAAAAATGACCTTTGACAAGTCTGTGAAGGGCATACCTTAAGATGAAGTAAATCTATGAAATAGTGGAGTGCATTGCTAAAGGAAAGATACTGTCTAGTATTATTTTGGTATCATCATTTGAAAAAAAATATGGCTTTATCAACTGTTGACAATAGAGGTCTCTAGTTAACTCTTAAAGTGGGTTTTCTGTAGAATCCCTTACCTGTCCATCTCCTGAATGGATTCCGACGATGTTTCTGTTTCAGATGAAGTTTCCAATGGGACTTGGAAAGCCTTTTGGCTACAATCTTTATATAGGAACCTTGAAAAGTAGAACACCGCCATTAACATTCCAAACAGAAGAGTTAATTTTAATAGGAGCCGAGGCTGCATGTTTTTCCAAACAGATCTTGATTTCCCAAAATGAAAGATGCAGATTGTAGAGTGATGTGTAGATATAAAGAGACAGGTGCCTAAATGTTAAATCAGACCTAACAGACGATGCTCTCAAGACCTCGCCTCATGTACTTTAGACACAAAGTACAGAGTGATAAGGAAATAAAGGATTGTAATAAACTTTGTTGTAATCTCCCAGAACTGAATGCACAGAGCAAACCAATATAAGTGTGACTTGTCTACACTTCCCTTAAAACAACAAGTCTACTCAAAGTGGATCTAAACTTAAAAGGTAAAGATTTTCCATGTTATATAGAAAATGTAGGTTGTGTCTAATCAGTATCCTTTTGTCTTGAATTTTTCCTGAAAAATGAAAGAGCATGTCTTGTGACTAGGCACTCCTGTTCCGTACCCTCGTAGCTGTATATCTGGAGTGGGAGATCATCTAAGACACTACTGCCTCTGGGATTTGCTAATGTCATTACTATGCTGTTTACAGCTATCCTTGCTGAAGAGGACGCAGTACCTGAGGACCTTCCATGCAAGTAAATGACTGCCTCTATTTTAGGGGATATATATATATATATATATAAC
>NW_017307977.1:301971-302473 GCF_000935625.1 Nanorana parkeri
CCCCCCTTCATCCACAGCTATTTTGTCCTGATGCCAGGAGATACAATAAGGCACCTATGAGGCACAGTAAAAACCTTGTTCCATGTTATTCTTAGATGACATGACATAAACCGCTTGCCCTGCCCGGCGGTAGATTCGAGGACTTGGTTAAGGTGGGTGAGGCAGGGAGGATGCAGAGGTGGTATAAAGTACCAGATGAGGATGTGAAAGACGACAGGAGCAATTTCTTGCATCAGGAACCAGGAGCTTCCAGCTGCATCTATGATGACATCAGGATTCTTTGGCAGGGTACACGCTTCTACCTCTCTTTTCTCTTTCTAGTCCACGTTGATAAATCATTTAGAGCAGTGGTCTCCAACCTTTCGGACCTCATGGACCACTAAATTCATAATTTTAAATCCTGCGGATCACTAATATTAATTTTTTATAAATATATTTTTTGTTTGCTCATATATATTCTCATATGTGTGTGTGTGTGTGTGTGTGTCTATATATATATATA
>NW_017307977.1:303325-304683 GCF_000935625.1 Nanorana parkeri
CAGAATAACTCTGGAGGTACATCACTAAATTCTATCCGTAAGGAGACATCCCTCGGAAGAGCCAACCCAGAGACTAATCTGTGGCTCCCTCTGCTTGATCAGGCACAATGCATGTGACCTCATGCACACAGAGTGCTACTTCCTAAACGCACCAGAAAGATGAACAGATCGACCTGAAAGAAGACGAGGTAACCTCTATGTTCCTCCCCAGCATAGCAGCCACATTTCTGGCATAAGCTGAAACAAAAAACTTGTCTGTGAAATGGAAGCAATAAGGTGGTTTGAAGGCTAATCTTGACTATCCAACACCCTCCTCCCCGAGGAGATTGCTGTAAGAAACTATTTTACACGTTACTGTCCATCCTGAGTAAGCGTGATCTAGATGAAGTCGAGGAAGGAAGAACATATACAGCACTATCTGTAGATTCTAACGGAAAGAGATTCTACTGAAGAGTAAATTCTTCTGCAAGTCCTTTGTGTCTGATGATTAATATATAGAGAGTACTAATACCCAAGTACACATTGTTTGCCTGAAGGAAGTTCAATATATCCATCATGGCAAGGTGAAAGAGAGACAAAACCTATTAAGCTGGTGAAGTCTATGAAATTATTCCACATTGTAGAATATAATGTGATGTTTAGTAGGCGCTCCATTATTCAACAAACACTCATTGACAGGAGATGAATAATCCAGGCAAGGCAGACTCTACGTCCAACCTCCAAGTCGCTTAAGGTATTTTTGGATGTAGCATCCAGTGTAGAAGCTCTGAATATAAAGGATGACTAGAAGGGTCAGAGTCTACAAGAGAGGGAACCCTACCCGGTAATTGTGGGTACCATCTAGGAACCCAATCCATTTGGACTGAAGGAAGCATATGCATTTAAATATCCATTACTCTCTCCCTTAGAACGTTTTCTTGACAAAGAGTGTCTGTACTCTGAGGGATTACCATCAGGATGAGGTCTGGATAACCCGACTTGCTGCTGATCCACAGAAACTTCTGGATAAGAAAAAATTAATTGTCGTCCAGGGCTTCTTGGCTTATAGTATCAGCCAGGAAATTTTGGGGAGTCCAGCGCTGAATCCTCGATTAGAGGTACCCCCATCAGCAGTGAGCAGTTCCCATACATCTATGAGCAGACACCAAATCTTTGGAACAAAATATCATCTAGTTGTTCATTGAACTAATGCAGAGATCCCTTGGAACCGAAAGGCTCTCTGAACTCCAAGATGCTGAAGACATATTCCCCCTGAAGGATTGTCACCGACCTCGGATTAAAAGGCTGTTGAAGTGATTTGCACATAGGAAACCTTCATCAACCCGATCCCTGGATAGGGACATAGATAACAGTTGAAA
>NW_017307977.1:304989-314108 GCF_000935625.1 Nanorana parkeri
ACTGTATATATAGAGGCAGCTTAAGCGGCGGCCCAGCCTGCACAGTATCAGAGGGGCCTGGGGACCACCAAAATTTTATTGTGGTCCACAGACCACTGGTTGGTGACCGCTGATTTAGAGGATTAAAATGTCTTAAAGCGTTGGTGCTTCCAAAAATGAAAATTCAGTCATAGGTGTGATCTGGAACAATGAGTTGCCCGCTGGTTTCTTGTATCTCTTGGGGTCTCTGCCAATGAGCACTCCTTGCCATAGTTCCTGGCCCTGTTTTCAAGTACATTTATAAAGGTATTCTGATACTGCCAGATAGGAGACACTGTGGCCACTAGGTAGAGGGATATGAGGCCTTGTGAGAAAAAAAGGAGACAAAAGAGAATTTGACATTCATAAGGGTGCGAGTGAAGGGTAAAAGCTGCTAGAAGATACACTAGGGGACCACTCAGGCTATTTTATGATGCCTTGGGCCTTATAGGATCTTAGCTACACCTCTGTACTTTGTACTTGGAGGTGTTTTGGGGTGTTTTGAATTACCTTCATGCCAAAAATGTGCATTTTAATGTGTGAAACATTAAATAAATTGGTCCAGCAACGAAAGAGTTCTTTGGCAGGTAAAAAAGCCTCTTTATACAATCTGTATTTCATCTGTGTATTTAGCTGTTTTCCCAGATAATAAATATGTATGTTTGTGTTGTGCTACACTGATCTGAGACTCCCTTGCACGTGCAGGAACTGACATAAATCCTGAAGCCATGACAAGATTACTTGAACGTGTATTTTAATATCTGTGTATAAGGACTTAGCCTGAGAAGCCCGACTTAAGTGGGTGATTAGCAAGAGGAATTCTACAATCCTCCGTATGTAGGAGGGGTGAGCAGTGCCATATAATCTCTGACATGCTGTATGACATGCTGACCTGTGCATCTATGTATTTATCTATCTATCTATCTAGAAATTTGACACGGTAATAAAAAGTTACAAGCAATCTTTGGGTTGTAAACCTTTATAATGTACATAAATATCTGAATCAACAGCCTAACATCACGCACAACACACAAGGAAATTCAGAGGAATAATAGATATGTAAAGTTCCTTGTATGACTTCATAGAAGGAGGTGGTATTGTGTCAAGAAACCGCACAGCCGCCTTTTTCTTTGAATGGATTCTTATCTTCAGGAACGCCTTTCAGCAATGGATCTTCTGTCGCTAGAGATTCAACATAGCTCTTCATTTCTTGTGCGGACTTAGAAACCTTGAAAGAAATACATAGATATCAGACGTGTGTACTAAAAAAATACACAACAAATGAGCTGTGAAGTGGAATTAGTGTCACAGTGCATCTTTGAGGGCCAGTGTTATACTTATCTAGACCAGTAGTGGTGAACTTTTTTGATATAGGGGAAGGGGTGGACTGGCCCACAGGGGCACAGGGAAATCCTACTATGGGCCCTGTGTTTGTGGCCAAAAAGTACCTAGTGGGGGGTCTGTCATTTCCATCTGACATTGTACCTGTCAATCCATGTCATGCTTGCCTCTCTGTGCTGGTCGTTCCACCCCCAAGGCCACAGCCACATCATTTCCTTCAATTCTCACTGAATACAGCAACTTCAGCAAGTCCTTGACATGATTGATGACTGCCATCTGGCTGCAACCCACTCTCCGTCTTCCACAGCGCCTGCATTTTCCAACATCTGACCACCTAAACTTCTATCAACACCTTCAGGAACCTGAATAAGAACCAGCCCTTACAAATTAGTCCTGGGAGCTGCTGGAAACGCTGGTGCTGAACAGGCTGGCTGTGTTGGGAGGGGGTGTCCATGAAGGGACTTGAGGCATTGCAGCAGGCAGCCATAGAAATATCTAGCCCAAAGTAATATGAATAACTGATTAACTAAAATTAAAAACTATATCCTGCTGGGGCACAGTAAGAAAAAATAATCCTGGAGCATTATCAAAAGATAAACCCATTGCTAACCCCCTTGAATTGTTTCAATATCAGGAATTCTATGTAGCCATTAATCAGGCTACAACCAGCCTAAAACTAAACCTCACAAAAAAATAAAATTCGACTGACTAAAAAATTAAATCCTGTGGCACATAATATGAATAATTTGGGGATCAATCACTCACCTCTGGACTGGTATTGCTGGGATTTATTGTATTTGGACAGCCATCAACCAAGAAAAGCCCAAAGAAATCTCAATAATTGACTTACTAAACATTATCAAATATATCCTGTGGCACATTAACAATGGTTTAATTTATTTGGGGGTCACTCATATTTTTTGGACTTGTAATGCTGGGATTTGGACGGTCATCTTTCTTAGTAACTGAACCTGAAATTCCTAAAGTAATTTGAATAATTGACTGACTACAAAATTACCAAACCAGACCCTGTAGCACAGTAAGAATGGCATAATGTATTTGCGGGACAAGCACGCACTGCTGAATTGGTAATTCTGCTGGAATTTGCACTAATATTTATACAGACCCCTAACAGTTTAGCCAGATCAAACAAAGTGACAATATAACACAAGCTTTATCAACTGTAGCACAGCTGGCAGGTGTTGCTAATAATGTTTACCTTTCTATTGAACATCTTGGATTCAAAGGAAAGATCCGTTTCTAATGAAACCATACCCATCTCAAAATAAATAAATGATGACTTATTGCTATAAGATTCCCTATAACTAACTTGCAGGCTGCTGCATTTACAAACCATTTTGCAGTATATAAAGTACTTCATACTCTTGCATGCAATTACGTGTCTGGTGAAACAGTTTTTACAAAGTTCAAAACTAACACAAAAATAAGATTGTTTAATTGGTCAGGATTTTGTGGAATCCCTTATTTTTACTGAACACAGAGAGGGCAGACGTTTAGTTAATTTTGGCATCATTGATAAATATCGATACATTCTTCTTCTGTCCTATAACACGTTTTTTAAAGCTGAATACAAAAACCATATGCCAATCCCACTGCTCCCTCCCCTTAGAGGCATAGGATAGTCCTGCAAGGTGTCAGCAAACTATAAAATGAGGGTTCACAAAGCTACATCTTAAAGATTTTACACATGTTAATTATTTATGTTTGAGATACAAATGTTGTGGGAAGAGTTATAAAAGCACAATCTACATAACCAATGTCCACATCTTTATGACTGGGTAAAGCAATTTACTTTGTATGCCATTTTACTGTCATCTGTTTCCTCACAACTATGTAGAAATGTAGTGATTACGTGTCTGAATATATTTCTTGTGTTATAAATACTTCATAACTAATGTCAATATCTGAAAGGGTTTCTAAACCCTTTGGTTTTTTTTTGTTTTTGCATATATCTACTGCTAGCAAGCAGTAGATATATGCAAAAAGTTTAAAAAGCGGTTTAAACCTACCGCTGTCTTCGCCGTGCGCTCCCGTCCGAAAAACCGAGACCGCCTGGGCGGCTGCAAAGCACCTTGGGGCGGGCGCATGCGCAGTTCGTATTTTCGGCCGGGAGACGAGGAGAGACGCAAGGCAAGTTTATGGACGCATGCACCCGTATGCAGACACCGTGGGACAGGAAGTGCCATCAAGCACAGAGGAGTCAGCGATGGATCGGAGACCCGCCGCAGCGCTGGAGAGAAGGCTGAAAAGTACAGGAAAGAAGAGCAACATGGGATTAAGAGACATAATTTAAGGTAAATGTTTTACTTAACATTAGGGGGAGGGAAAAAAATGTTTTACTTTAATGTCACTTTAATGTTTGGGTAATACAATGATGTCAGCTCTATACCATTACTCATCATCCTCATCATACTTAGCGACAGTTGCTTTGCCAATTACTGGTTACCCTCATCATAGTTAGTCACACTTTTTGACCAATTGCTGTAAATGCAATTTTGCTTTGTTTATTCTGTTCTATACATTTCTGCCTAGTTCACTGAGCAAAAAACTGTCTAACTAAGAGGGAATCATTTGTCTGGTTATATAAGCATGGTTGTGTTATAAATACAATGCAAATTAATATTCTTTTGTGTCAAGTGTAAAGTTTTTTGTTTCTGAGTTGGTCACATTTAATCACCGCAGAGATGCTACTAATGGTGGCAACTTGCACCTAACACCAATAATTAGTCCATGTAATTATCAATTTATAAGCACAGAGCTCCAAAAAAACAAATGCTAATATATCCATAAATATATATCAACCACAAAGCTAAAAATGTGAAAACCTTTAAAAAATGTATAAAACCAACATTATAAGTGCAATAAAAGATGTCATAAGATGTATATAAACATAAAATAGTGCAAAGCACATTCATAGTATCCCTCAGTAACCAATGTGTTCTTATATATGTGTTAACTTTATACAACAATTTACTAATATATATTTGTCATTTTGTTTTATTTATTCTTTATTCAAATTTTCCACATAAAAACAAACAACATAATTTACAATTAATTTTCTTAAAATTCATATACTGTATCATTTACACAAATAACATTCTATCAATCAATCAGTCACCCCTCTCTATCTAATTTAATCTCCAATTATCTACCGAGATTTCTAGGAAAGAGAGTTGTATTATCTTCCTCTATTTAATGCTCAGATATCATGCCTACCTACAACTCTATAACTACACTATATATTTGGGGTTCAGGTATAAAGTGCCACTGGTGTCTAAAAGAGCCTATGAAGGGTCCACCTCCCCTTTTCTACCCATCCTCCTCCTCCCCATTACCTTGTGTTCCTTTTAAAGGTCTACTAACAGTGCTAAGTGTTATTATCGAATTATTTATTGTTGTGAAGCACTTCAATTCAAAATATTGGATATATATATTGTCACACAGTTTACTAATAATACATTTAAAAGATCACACAGCAATATTTACACTAGATAATGGCTATATTATAAACAAGAATGCACTAAAACACTAGTTAAGAAGAAGAAGAAAGTAATAATAATACACTTGAATATAATATAAAATATTTTGTATTTTATTTGTCATTTTCTAATCATCAGTTGTCCCTATCAGAGTGCCCCCTTACATTATATGTCCCTATCAGACTGCCCCCTTACATTAGATGTCCCCATCAGAGTGGCTCCCTACATTGGTTGTTCCCATCAGAGTGGCCCCTTACATTAGTGTTACCCAACAGAGCCCCTTACATTACCTGTCCCAATCAGAATGCCCCCTTACATTAGATATCAACTTCAGAATTCTCCCTTAAATAATTGTTCTCCATCAGAGTGCCTCCTTACTTTAGTTGTCCACATCAGTGTGCCCCCTTACTATAGTTGTCCTCATCAGAGTGCCTCTTTACATTGGCTATCCTGGTCAGAGTGCCCCCTTAGATTGGTTGTCCCCATTAGAGAGCCCCTTTCTATCATAATCAATATAAGGGAGCACGCTGATGGGGGCACCCCAATCACCAATGTGTTTTTAAAATTCATTGTATTCCTAATGGAGGATTGTGGTGACTTGTTTGACCTGCTCCTTCGCCCACCCTCCCCTTTGCTGTATTGCCTTGGTCAGTCTTCGTGGGGTAATGTTGCCAACTTTGTTGGTTGGCAAATGGTCACTTGGTTGGTGTAAATTATTGCTGCTTGAGTCTTGAACACTCATGTTGTTAATGGTTAGCAGTGGTTCTGTTTGGAAATAAAGTCTATTTCATTATTAGAATTTATTTAAACGAGCCGTGGCCTAAGGTTTTCCCACAACCTTTGTGGTGTGTTATTTAAGTATTTTGTTATGGCATGATGTGTATTAATAGGGTGTTAAATACCATGTTAGCTAAATAAATACGTTTATACATTTGCATTATTGGTTTTGTGGTTGATGTACATTTATTAATATATTAGCATTTCTTTTAAAGTGGGTTGTTAAGCATTGTACTTATAAACTTATATATATATATATATATATACTGTGACATGAGGAAAGGGGAAGTCATCGAGGGGCGATATATTTCCCCTCGCTTCCTTTCATATGTTCAAGACCGGTGGAACCCAGACCAAGTTTTCCAGTAGACTTTAGGTCTGGGTAATCCAGTTTGGGTTTTTTGTCTCTCACCTGGATTGTGTAATTGATTACTGATTGATTATCCAGGTGAGATAAAGGGGGAAGGCTGAAGCATGATGTTGCTCTGGTCTGCAACATTTTTGGATATGAACTATTTGTCCATCTTTTCCTATAAAAGACTTTGCAGCTCTGGATTGATGTAGGACGCTCACTTTTTGCTGTATAATATTAGTAGAGTCATAATGACAGGAGGAGGGTTTAAAGTTATTTTTGGTTACAGTGATAAATGAACTTTGTTCCAAAATAACAGAACTCGCACCCCTTTATAGCTTTTATTTATTGAATAGGCCAGCACACACTAGGGTGTGTTCTACTAAGGAATATTTTCGCTCTTCAAGGGAAACGTCACACAGCCAATCAGTGGCAAGACAACTTATAAAAAAAAAAGTCCCCTGCAAATGATTGGCTGGTTGATGTGAACATTGTTTCTTCATCAAGAATGAAAATGAAACCATCAGTAAATCAGATTCTCAGTGTAATATAATTCTTTCAATATGCATCTTAGTATTCAATAATGATAGTATAAATTCCAGATTAATATTATACAGGATTTTTTAGTGCCAACAGTTTGCGCAACGCTTTACAATAAAAGAAAGACATTACAATTACAATATAATTCAAGACAAGCTGGTAAGGAGGGCCCTGCTCGTGAGGATCTATCTAAATTGTAAATTTTGACTAAAATTGGCAACATTTCATTACAATGTAGATTTCCCCTCACTTCCTGTCCTGGTGACAAAATATTTCACCAAACAGGAAGTCCGGAGCATTCTTCAAAAGCAGCACGGATAGAATTAAGATTTTTTTTTTTAGCAGAGTAGGGAAAGACTAAGATCCAGTCCAACTTTATGTTGCTGTCTGTATTCTTGTTAATCCCTCAGGTTGTTTTAGGAAGTAATGGTCATAACATATTTATTCTTGAAAAACCTCCTGTCGGTCCTGTCCTGTTTTTATATCAAAGTTAACATGTTACTATGTGAGGTAGAGTCATTGAGCACTTCACACTTCAGTATTTTATTGCTTCATTACTAGGGATGTCCCGATACTGATGCTAGCATCGGAATCGGGCCCGATACAGGGCATTTTGACAAGTACTTGTACTTGTCAAAATGCCCCGATACATAGCGCCGAAGCTTGCTCTATGTTTTTGTTTTTTTTCTTACCTCGCCGAGCGTCGCTTCACTGCTGCTCCGCTCGGCGGAGCTCCTGGTGGGGTCCTAATTTAGGTGGCCGGAGACTGTCAGATGACCCCGCTTGGAGTGCCGCCCACCTGAGCAGCAGTGACGCGACGCTCGGCGAGTTAAGTAAGAAAAAAATGCAGCGCCCAGTCAGCGCTGGTCCGGCGAGAGGAGCTCCAGGTGGGGTTCTAATTTAGCTGGCCGGCACCTCTGAGCCAGATAAATTAGGACCCCACCTGGAGCTCATCCCACTGGACCAGCGCTGCCCCTGACTCATCCCTGCTCTCTCCGGCACAGTGAGTGAGGGCAGATTTGGGGGGGTGGGGGTTCTATTAAGCAATTATATATTGTCTGCACTGTATTAGCAGTATATACTCCATATGTACTACATATAGAGTACATATAGAGTACACACTGCTAATACCGTGCAGACAATACATTTACAATTATCCTCTGCTAACATGAATGGATTGTACTGTGTACTAGGGATCATTTAATCCATTCATGTTAGCAGAGGATAATTGTAAATCTATTGTTGCAGTGCACTCTATATGTACATGTACTGTATACTACATATAGGATGCACTGCAACAATAGATTTACAATTATCCCCTGCTAATATAAATGGGTTAAATGATCCATAGTACATGATATGTAGCCCTGTACTACGGATCATTTAACCCATTCGTGTTAGCAGTGCAGAATTGTATATCTATTGCTGCAGTGCAGTCTATATGTACTGTACATATACAGCACAAATGTCCCGTACATTGCAGCAATAGATTTACAATAATCAACTGCTAACATGAATGGGTTAAATGATCCACAGTACAACTACATGTTATGTACTATTATGTAATATGGATCATGATTTAACCTATTCATGTTAGCAGGGGATAATTGTGACTCTATTACTGCAGTGTACTGGACGTATGTGCTGTATATGTACTATGGACATAATTTCACCTATTCATGTTAGCAGGGCAGAATTGCGAGCGCCTCCCACGAGCTGAGCACCGAGACGTGATGCAGCGATCCTGCCCAGCGCCGACTACAAGAGGCACCGCGTGAGGCAACAGGGATCGGAGTGAAACTGTGAGTGAGGGAAACTGGGACGGGGCTGGCTGTAAATCTATTGCTGGTGTGTACTGGACGTGTGTAATGTATATGTAGTACATATATACAGCACACACCTCCACTACACTCCAACAATAGAGTTACAATTCTCCCCTGCTAACATGAATAGGTTAAATCATAATCCATAGTACATAACATGTAGCTGTACTATGGATCATTTAAAGTCACCTGTCCCTTTAAGAAAAAGTATCGGTAATTGGTATCGGCAAGTACATGAGGGGATGTACTTGTACTTGGGCCTGAAAAAATGGCATCGGGACATCCCTATTCATTACCTTACACTTTTCTGTCATTGAAGGTTTTCCCTTATTGGCATTAGATCATGTGGTCTTTGATAAGAACTCTTCCATGGAGGTATCCACAAGATGACAGCTGATCCCTACCTACAGTATATACACTATAAAAACAACTGTCTTTAAGGTAGCCATTTCTTGGGAGCACTAAGAACTCAGATGGGGCTGGGTGCAAGGTTGGATTCTTGGTATCCACCATTGCTGCTCCCTCAGTGAGAATCTCATGCAGCACCCTAGAGAGAAACAGTCTCTGGATCTCTGGTGCCTGAATGTGCTGGGCAAGACAGAAGTGGATGTACAATCACTACATATACTGGTACAGTCATCATTTAGCCTCAGAGACACACTTTGAAGCATCTGACCACCTGTATAAAGGTGTCAGAGCTTATAGGTTTTCCATTTAATTCCTTTCCCAACCCCCCCCCCCCCCCCCCCCCCCCCCCCCCCGCTCCAC
>NW_017307977.1:314125-317000 GCF_000935625.1 Nanorana parkeri
CCCACCCCCCAAACTTGACCTATGATAAACCAACCACACCTTTCGAACCTACCTGAACACCCCTCCATCCAACACTCCAAATCCCTAACGATCCTAATAAAAACCTCCAATACCCCTCCATGCATTCAATTCTTCCACAACCTATTCAACTGACTGAGAAGGAGTTGGTACTAATACAAGACCCTATATATAAATATAGCATTCAAGTGTTTACTAGGCCATACCGGTGAATCAAGATGGCCAACCCACGTCAGATTAAGCTGAGGGCCTGATAAGTTTTAGAAGATATAAACATGTGTACTAACTTAATCTGGTAGGTCTGGGGTTTGAAACTGAGCCAAATTTGAAGATTCTTTAAGGGAACAATTAATGTAGTTATACGTCTACACACAATGGGAAATGGGAATGCTGTCACTGCATAACTGCATATGTAGGATGGGCCTATACAAGTAAAGATTATTGGCAGAATACTCTTAAAACTACCCAATCTAGCCAATAGCCATGGCCGTTTTTACAGGGTACTCTATCGGCTACATTCTAATAGACAGGGCAAAGTAGAACAGTAGTACAGGATGGCAATCACAGGCCAAACATGGGTACCAAACCACAATAAATAATATGAAAGACGCTTTCTGCCTCTCTGCAATAATGGAATCTAAATATCCAACAGGATGTCAACTGACAAGCAGATGTACATTTATAAGATGAGATATTAAAAAGAGCACCAGATTCAGTGTGTCCTGGAGGAATGGCCAGGATCTCTATAAGTCAGACCCAAAATTGGTAAAATTGTATTTTAAGACAGGATGACACAATTCACAAACCGCTAGGGTAATGCAAAGACATAGGAGTTAAAGGGAAAAAACATTACCAGTGCCCTCTCTGTCTTTATCTCCTTCCTTAGCTGTTCTACTTCCATCTTTAGAAGGTCCTTCTCTGTCATGTCTTGAGCCATTGGAGAGTTCGAGGTGGACCACCCAGCAGAATGGTTTTGGTGGACTTTACAGAGTAACTACGTACTAGAGTAGTTGTTGATATTAAGATTTAGTAGAAGACCTAGAAGCTTGGAGTTGCCGGTCCAGAGAGAAACAAAACAGCGATCAGAAGGTGGCCCGTTGGCTGTTCAAATCACTTGGTTCGAAGATGGTTGTTTGATATCTTTATCTGTGTATTTTGTTCTGCCACAGACCAGGGAACACTGAGCCTGGCCCTGCTCTCTCCTCTCATATCTGATCGCTCTCACTCAGTCCCGCAATATAGAGGGCCACAGATGGAAGATCCTCCTTTAATCCTAATCTGATAAAGGACTTAAAGTGTAACCTGCTTATAGCTCAGTCAGGAGGGGCAGTGTATAGATGTATGTAAGATCAGGAAAACGAATGCACCGGGTGCATCAGAATAGAAAGAGGTGTTTAATGCACACATTTGTTTAATATATGATGGCCTGCTGCCATCTTATGCTATAAGCAAAGAGTGCTGGCTATTTGTGTAGGCATTTGCATCCATTTGTTAGCTGTGATGAATACGGTTTCTGCCACTTACTAGATAAGCACCACAAGGGTGATTTCTAAGACGTGATTTATCCCTTCTTCCTTGTTTGTCTGTTTTATTAAACATTCCACAGTGTGCTCTCCCAAAGGTCCTTTTTCAGGGAGGAACGTGCACCTCACCAAAACATCCATGAGCATTCAGGCCTCCCGTGGTAGCATGTTCATTCCCGCCATGCACTGTACTGTACCATACACGCATCTGCAAGGCATCCCAACACACTAAAGAATTCTATCTACAGTATCCATCTATCTCCCTATCTCTCTCTCTATCTATCTATCTCTCTCTCTCTATCATCTATTTGTCTCTCACTTGCACAAGGGGTGCGGCCATCACATGGCACCCACAGCGCGATTGGTGCACACCTGGGCGACTCCTGACCGCCCGGAAATCGTGCACGATTGCCGTGCGGTGGGGTGTTGCCTAGGTGTGCACCGGCCCTTATGATCTCCATAAACAACAGAATATACAGTCTAACACCACACATAATAAAGGGGGAGATACAGGAAATAGATAAGGAAAGTTACTTTTATGACTTTATAGAAGGTGGTGGAATTGTGTTGGGAAAATACTAGACATGTGCGATTCGTTTCGTTACGAATCGAAATTCGGACGAATTTTCCTGAAATTCCGAAATTCGGAGCGTCCGAAATCCGAATTGCAGTTTCTGAATTATATCCGAAATACGAAATTCGGTTAACGAATTTCAGATCCGAATTTCTTTGAAACGGGAACTAATATTACCCCTGTAAATGAGGTTGAACAACATGACAAGATTTTTTTTAATACGAAATACGGATCCGCTGCTGCGGAGGGTTGCATTACAATACATACAGGCAGGAAATACGAAATTCCGTTGACGGAATTTCGTTCCGTTACGAACATTATGATGAAGTTTAACAAGCAAAATACCTTTGTTAATATATTGGAGTTGATGGTAGTTTTTTTTAATCAGAAATACGAAATTCGGATCCGGAATCCGTTAACGGAATTCGTATTTCGTTTGGTTGACCAATCAGAGGTTCTCTTCTGCTGCTGAGAGTTGCATTACACAATAGGCATGATGTACGAAATTCCGTTAATGATTTTCGGATCCAAATCCGAATTTCGTTACAACGGAAAAGTGACTGTTTGTTTGAGCAATCAGAGGTTTTCTTCTGCTGCTGGGGGAGGTTGTTTTTTGGAAAATTAGAAAATGAAATTTAATTAAGCTTTATTGGCAGGACCAAATACATTTTAGCATTGCCATATTAATTATGATAATTAGTTATGATGAAGTCAAATTACCTTTTTTTTTAAATATGTTAAATTGTCGTCACCAGTAGGG
>NW_017307978.1:0-451 GCF_000935625.1 Nanorana parkeri
AGAGGGCAGCGGTGTAATGTAGAGGTTAGAAAGTACGCAGTACAGAGGCCAGCTGTGTAATGTAGAGATCAGTATGTAATGCAGCGCAGACGTCAGCGGGGGAATGTAGAGGTCAGCGGTCAGTATGTATGCAGTGCAGAGGCCAGCAGTGTAATATAGAGGTCAGAATGTACGCAGTGCACAGGGCAGCGCTGTAATGTAGAGGTTAGAAAGTACGCAGTGCAGAGGCCAGTGGTGTAATGTAGAGGTCAGAGATCAGTATGTAATGCAGCGCAGAGGCCAGCGGAGGAATGTAGAGGTCAGCAGTTAGTATGTATGCAGTGCAGAGAATGCAGAGACCAGCAGTGTAATATAGAGGTCAGAGGTACGCAGTGCAGAGGGCAGCGATGTAATATAGAGGTTAGAAAGTACGCAGTGCAGAGGCCAGCTGTGTAATGTAGAGGTCAGAGAT
>NW_017307978.1:5227-6418 GCF_000935625.1 Nanorana parkeri
CTCCCCTTTCAATGGATGTGGTTTATATTAAATAAACCTTTAGGATAAAACCCTACCCGGTTTTTCTACACAATCACAAGTTTTTGTATGATTATCTACACTCACTTCTTTTAATACTTATTTAATAATTTATCATAATTTATTAAGTGTTCCCTCACTTTATTAATTTAATGATTTATTATAATTTATTACACTCTAAAATGTTCTTTCACTTTTAATCTTAGAAAGCCATGGTTCACAAATTGATGTGGAATCAATTCTATTTATACATTAGTTCACTTGCACTTTAATATTTCAAGTTATTTCGATAACACACTCATTATTGGATCCGTATGGTTCCGACCACACAGTGTTGCACATTTTAAACATATAGCTCGGGTTGTTAAAACATATTTACCATTGATGTTATTTGACCCTAATAATATGTAATAATTATGAGCTATATATTCTGACACTTTTAATTTATATTACTAACACACAAGGATAGGGTTCAAAACAATATATTTACATAATTCCGAATTTTTAATTCAACATATCTGTTTATATATTAATTGTGGTTTATACTTGCATTTTACGTGGTTTTTAAATTTTAAAAATCACTATTTTAAATATCACTATATCAAAATGAAATGGATGTAGAACGAAATTGGGCAATTAGTCCAATCCTTGATTGATTGATTAGTAGTATGACTATTTAAGTTAGACTGGGATGTGATCCACACAGACCTAGCCATACCTTGATAAAGTCAGGTGACGAAACGCGTCGGGAGGCGGGCCTGTTACTTGGGACACATCTACAGTCTAAGGATTACTGGCTCTATAGCAGACTAGCCAGTTTTTGCGGTTTTTATATGTCATATGCAATGACTCAATAAAGTTTAAACTTTTAATGCACTATGAGCCCTTTGCCTGCTCTCTCTCTCCTCTTCTAAACTTCTCTTGGATCCAAAACACCCACGCTCGGAGAGACTAAAATTAGGACGTACTCCCGGAAGCAATCCAAAGGGCATCTTACCATCACCAGGGGATTGTTACTATCGGGATACCGACATCTCTTTTTGGGACCAGGACCGAAAGTATACTGCAGGATCCCACGGAAGGACGGAGCAAAGACCATCTCCTTTCAGCCACCACGGTGGAAGAGAAAGCTGACTCCCTCCCGGCATCTGGTGAGTGTAAGCCCTACGGGGA